>NW_019396389.1:105488-375936 GCF_000591075.1 Eurytemora carolleeae
TTGTATTGAATAGTTTAAAACTACTAGTTGCACAGAGACAGCAGCGTTGAGCAGAATGGATACGAAGCAGGTTCCTATTAGAACAAGAGGATTCTTCTTTCATGATCCGTTCTTTCAGATTAACTGGGAGAAGTTTGAGAGCTTGAAGACGAGTTTGCTCCGGGTTTCTGGAGATGTATGGAACAGGTTCAGACAATATTGCAGCTTTATCCCGTTCTTCCCAACAAACCATATAACGTAACTTACGGAACTACGTTATCTGTTACGTTTCTGTAACGGTTTTGTAACGTTACATGAAACGTAACGTTACATAACATTTTAGAACCATATTTGAAACGTTTCTGAATACCAATCCAAATTGTACGTTAATGAACAATTGTATTTGTCAATTATAAATTTCTTATGTAATTCATATATGTTAATTAATTCATGCGTCAAAATGTGTAAATTCTAATCTTTTTTAAAAGTTTTTAAACTTCGTTTCTGAATCGTAAAGTTACGTAATGGATTTTAAAAAAAGAAATTTGAATAAACCGTTCCCCCGGAGATATATGCTTCCTGATCTACCTGGAGTACAGGACGAACACTCCCTCTACGGATACTCTGATGACGAGCTGGTGAGGTGGAAGGAGGATGAGGACGGACTAGAGATTACTCTAGATACACATCTATATACACCTGGAGATATCAAGGTGGCAGCTGATGATGGAAGGATTATAGTTCATATGAAACATGAAACAAGATCACCAGATCTCAAGATGAGTGTTCTCAAGGAGTTCAAGAGAACCTATCTTCTCCTGGAAGGGTTGAGGAAGGATGATGTGTTCTCCGATCTATCTGCTGACGGAGTATTGGTTATCTCCGCTCTTAAACCTGGCTCAAGGCTCAGGGTTGGGAAGAGTTTTAACTCCGGGCTACTTCAAGAACCGAAACACAAGAAGTTTAAGTATTCTCCGAATCCTATAACAGATGACATGGGTTTAGGAAATCTGATGAGCACTGGCATGCTTTAAAGATAAAATGAGTGGCGTAGAAAAATAAAATAATAATTGCATCTGAAACCCATCTTAAAGCATTTTTCCTTTCATATTCAAACAACATTTCTTTGTTAATGTAATCTTGATTGAAAAAGTGTGAAGATAGTTTTCAATCTAAAGAAAAAAGAAAAAAAATGGTAAGTTGATCTCTACAGTAAAGATTGAACACAATCTCAAGGAAGAATGAAATAAAGTTGCATTTTATCAGTTCCATTAAACTAAAAGATTATTTGCTGAACCTTAGCTTTATCAATACTTTCTAGAGAAGAAGTTTAATCAGTGAAATGGACACTGAAAACACTGGAAAAGATATTTATTGTGAACACATCCCACACCCCCCTCTACGTACATCAAGCCCAGGGGGGATGGGCTGCTTTTTCATTCATCCTGAAAAGTTGGAAGGGAAAAAATTAAAGATATTGCAGAAAAGGAGTAGAGTTTTTGCCACAAACTCTGATTTTCTAATCTCTATAGCTTTGTAACCCAATGTCGTAGACCTTAGATAATTCAAACTATTAATACTTACAGATAAAATAATCTAAGTTTGAAATATCAAAGGTTTGCACCATCAGGTGCAAAGACATTGGGATCAGAAGGTTTGAGTTTGTGGCAAAAACTCAATTCCTTTCGTTCAGATTTTTTAAAAAGTAAGTTTTTGTAATCTGTGTGTATAAATAAACTAAAAAAATATTAGAATCAATAAATGTAGAACTGTGTAACTTAGACTTATTGATTTAATTATTCCTAATATTCTATATTTTGTTCATTATCATGAATCAGGATTAATTACTCTTGACTTGTATATTTTGCAGAATTTTAGAGAAGAAAAGAAAAAATTCTATTTAAAAATGTAATAAGTAGCAAATGTTTAACAGGGTTCATTAGAGGAAATATTTTTAAAATTTTTTTAAAGGTTTCAAGAAAAAAGTTTCAAAATGACTTTTGTCGTTTTTTCAAGTGACCCTCCATCTAAAAGAGAGGCTTGTCAAATTCACAACTCTTCTCTTTAAACTGAAACCTGATCAAAATTATGGAAGACAATGCCGTTTTTCTATATTGAAAAGTGTAGCAAGGAATGTGCAAGCCAGTTTTGGAGAGAAACCACAAAGGAATTGAGTCTTTGCCACAAACACTGCTTTTCTAATTCTTATATCTTTGCAACCCAATGTCGCAGACCTTGGATATTTCAAACTTTTGAATTCTGTGAGATAAAAAAATAGAAGTTTGAAATATCAAAAGTCTACGCCATAAGGTTGCTAAAATATATGGTGTATAAAACTGATAATACTTGATCAGACAAATCTTTTAAGGGTACCGTTGTGAATCGGGAATTCTATCATTCTATCCGTCTATAGTTCCGGTCTTGATGGGATGATAGTAAGAAGGAAAAAAAATCTAAATCGATCCTTTGGTTGAGAATCCGGGACTTGTATATTCGAGGTTCAAGGGTTTAGCTTATTATAATAGAGAATATTAAATATAAACCCCATCAAATATGAAAATGTAAATGGTGTAAAGAGTGAAGTATTGATTTTCTCCAGTAAACCCGACTCTAGGCCTGAAATCAAAGGTTTAATGTATAAATCTAGGGAAAGCGTTGTCTGTGTATCCAGGTGTCCCAGGCAACACGGAGTAGTCCTGCAACCAGAATAAGCTCAGTGTTTCTAACCAACTACCCAGCACACAAACCATGCAGCTTATACAGGACAGGATAACTTAACTATAATAAAAATGGAGTTTAAATTGACAAAAGGCATGACTGCCTTGGCTTTATGTGTGCTGAATCTAATTCTGTTTCCTGACAATGTTCAGGGAATGGATATTGATGGAAACTGGAGTCCTTGGTCAAGTGTCAAGGGGTTCTGTGTAAACCCTGATAACCCCCTGGCTTTGGTTAGTTGCGGTGGTGGAGTAATGAAGAGATATAGATCTTGTACTAATCCCTCTCCTCAAGGAGCAGGAGCAGTGTGTGCTGGAAGCAATACTGACTCAACGCCATGCAATACTAATCCTTGTCCGCTCCCAGTGGAATTCATGTGGTCGGAGTGGTCAGAGTGTTCTGCAAGATGTGGACGAGGTCAGCAGAGAAGGTATAAAATGTGTGGAGGCATACGGAAGAGATTACCTGAAATGACCGCAGGACATGGGGATAATGCAATACGTCCAACAGAAGCTCCTGTTCTGATTCCTGGAGCAACAGCACCACCAGCAGGAGCAGCAGCACCGGCAGCAGCATCTTCTCTACCAGGTGGTAAAACGTGGATAGATTTATGGGAGCTTGAGCTGAGTAGCCCCTGTATTGATCAACCACCTCTAGAAATGAAAGATAATGAGAATCAAACCGTGCGCGACTGCAACACATGGAAGTACTATGGGCCCGAACAACCTGATCTCTGGAACCACACTAATTGCCCGGATCCTTGTAGTATTTACAAGTGTCCCAAGTTTAGTAAGTGTGACACCAAACTTAGTACTACTGAAGATCCAGTGCTAAGATGTACATGTCAAATGGGGACTGTTATGAAGTCTGACAACAGTTCTTGTATTGTACCACCTCCTACAACACCGACACCAAGGCCTATACCAACCCTGCCTGCTGCAACTAAAGCAGTAACAGGAGCCGTTTCCAGAACAGCCTCTACTCTTATAATTATATTCTTGACAATAACAATTGTACTTTTCTTAATCTTTAGAATATTTGACCCGCACAGAATAATTCAGATGTGTGAAGAAATATCTTTACTTGCAGCACATATATGCCTGTTTCCAACAGCTTATGCTAAACCTGTACCCGTAGAGTGTAGGGTCCTATCTATCCTTGTTCATTACTTTTTCACAGTTTGCTTCACCTTCATGCTCCTGGAGGCCACACATATGTATGCAATGGTAGCCAGTGTGGTTAAACAGAAAGGTCTGCTGTCCACAAAACAAAACCTGGTTGTTGGTTGGGGGGTGCCAGCATTTATTGTTCTTTTTAACATGTGCTTTGAATATGAGAACTATGGGGCAGTTTACCACTGTTGGTTAACCATGGATACCGGATTACTATACGGACAGTTTGTTCCGATAGTAGTGATGGTAGTGTCTACCTTTACACTGATAGAAGCTGCTGGAGCATCTGAAGAGTATCCTCCTCTAAAGGATTGTGACGAGGTAGACCGAACTACAGCTAAAATCAGTCAGAGGACCCTTCTCATCATTCTACCATTAGTATTCGCATCCTTTGTTACAGGAGCTCTTTCAGAATACGAACAACAAGTTCCGCTTTACGGAACATTTACTATCCTAAATGGTGTTGTGGGAGGAACAATGTTCTTTTTCCATGTGACCAGTCATCCCAAGACAAGAGCATTGGTCACCAAGGTTACAAGCAGTCTTTGTAAGAAAAAGAAGTAATCATTGGAAAAAACACAAGATAATTACTATTTTTAAACTATACTGGATTAAATATATTTCTTTTTTGATTGTGAAAAAATGACTGTAATTACATAATAAATATACATTTTTTATTTTTGTTTTTGTACAGAGGTATAGAGAGAATGAAAGGCAACAGAGTTCTTTTCACAAACTCAAATTTCCTTATCACTATATCTTTGCAACCTGATGTTGTGACTCTTTGATATTTCAAACTTTGACTTTATAATCTTACAGAATTTAATGGGTTGAGACATCGTGTTGCAAAGATATAGGGAAGGGGGGGAATCAAAGTTTGTGGCAAAAACTCAGTTCATCAAAAAAAAGACAAAGTTACACAGACTGTTCAAAAAATTTGATTTCGTTCGTTCTCAAAATCATCGTTCATTTTCCATCTATTTTGTTCGTTTTCTCACTGAACAGTGAACTTTCGTTCAATAAAATCGTTTTTTCAGTAAAATAAAAGATTGGGTTTACAAGAGTTTGGTACGGAAAAATCCTACGTTCATTAAAAAACGATATTTTTTTTCAAAATTTTCCAGAAAATTCGTTCGTTGACAAAAACGATGCCCATATCTAGGGATGGGTGGGGTCTACCCCTGTCTGTCTGGTTAGGGATGGGGTGGGACAGGAACAGAAAATTAAATGTTTAAATGTTTCCCTAAAAAGTTGTTGTAGAAGTATTCAAGGGTTAGGAAGGGTGAAAACTGAGTCAGATTACTCACATAGTTACTCTCAGCTTAGTACACAAACAGAGAGGGGGAGGGGTAGTTAATCCTAAATATTTAGAAAATTTAAATATTAGATATTTATCAGATAACTATTTTAAACTGTTTATCGTTTAAAATTAAAAAAAAAACTTTCTTCCAAAAATTGGATAACACTATACGAATTTGAATCACGTGAAGAGCCATTTAACAAAGTGAAATGTGCAGGGTTTGTAAAATTATATTAAGTGCACACTGCACACTCACTACAGAGCTAACTCGACAAGAATATCCTAATCCTAGTTCAGTTGAAACCCGGAGTAAACTAGACAAGGTTCTCGGTGTAAATTAGTGACTTGGAGTTAAAACAAACAAATTCTAAAGCTAAAACGGTACCTGGAGTATCAAGCTCTCCTAGTTTAACACGAACCTGGAGTAAACTAATCAAATTCTCCTTGTTTAACACGAACCTAGAGTAAATTCATCAACTTTTTCTTTTAAATATGAACCTGAATATTACCTAACAAGTACTTTTTTTCTTGAATCTGGAGAAAACTCAAGTAGCTCTCCTAGTTATACACTAGAAACCTGGAGTTAATCAAAGTCTTTCAAATAAATATGATTTATTGGAGAAATACGAGTTTATTTAATCAATTATTTTTCATTTTTCATTAAACACGTTTAAAGGGAATGTAAGCGTAAATTAAAGTGATCCTCCCTGCAAAGGTGGCAATGTCCGATTCACAAGAGTACCATTAAAATTCATAATATGTCAATGTTTACAATTTTGAATTTTTTGATACTTTTCAATTGATTGGTGTTTCTCTACAAAATGTGACTAGCACATTTCTACTGCAAGAAGACATATCGAATTATCATAACTAAATACTAATCTAATATAAATCTAAAATAACGACAATATCTTCCACTGAACGGATCAGATAAAGGTCTTAAAGATACCGTTGTGGATCGTGCACTATCATCTTTGCATTTAATTTCACTTAAAACTACGTTACAGCATAATTCTTGCATAGAGATATTCACACAATTTTAATGGAAGTTGTCAGCTATTTAGCTCCGTTTAGGGACACCCTTTAGGTATATCTCACTCCTGTATTCCGAGTTCATTAGCGCCTGATCCAATCAGGGTTCAGTCATGTGTTTGTTGTCTATTCTAAACCAATGGAAATAGTATGGCGGTAACATCTATCTTTCTATCTATCTCATTTTCCAATCAGAGTTATAAATACTTCAATTAGCGCTATCAGTAAATGGAAATATTTACTTCTACTGAAACTACAAGTATATATATACATTTGTATGCTCATCAAAAATATATGAGAAAGTGTTTTTTTGGCTTGAGAACCTTTTTATCAAATGAAATGAATGAAATGAGAGAATTTTAATTCTCGGCATAATAAATTTGTAATTAAACCCTAATGCTGCAGCTACACATACAAAAACAAGATCAAAGCTTTGTAATTACTACGTCTCTTCTCTCTAGTTAGTTTATATTTGTCTGCCAGTATTCAAATTTAATGCTCTGAAAGAATTGAGTTTTGTCACATATTTAGATTTTCTTATTCCTATATCTTTGCATTTCAATGTCGGAAACCTTAGATATTTCCGACATCAACCATCAACAATATGAACAACCAAACCCTGTTAGCCAACATGGATTTCTTTCTTTTTGACAGGTCTGTCCTCCTCACCACCCGTCTGACCGTCTTAGGTCATCTTTTACCGTAAAATTCACTGAATTTTGAGTTCACAGCAAATGTCAAACCTCCAACAATATTTGAGTTCCTGGCCAAGTATGTGACAAAATTGGAGAAGACCTAATCTTTACGACGTTGACTACCCACCTACATGTATAAGGGTCAACCCAGTTCGGTACGGACCTCCCGCTGCCAATATCAAACCTCCACGTCATTCCTCCAATCCTTTGGCTAAACCTCCCAGAGAACCCTGCATCCTATTCACCGTCAAAGGATCCCATACTGACCATTACCACCTCACCACTGCGGGGTCGCCAAATGAAGTTCTCCCAACATCCTTAAACTCATCTCTGATAACTACGTTTGCCCTAGCTGCACCCACAATCATGACCCAGCCTTCAAATGCAAACTACTCTTCTACAACAGGACCTCCAAGGTGTGTCCCAGGTTGCAAGCATGACGGGTTCCAAGTCCAACATAAGGCCTGCATGCACAGCAACCAGATCCCTGCAGTCATGGTGTCCAAGATAGGCTCCGACAGATCAATTCCATTAGTTGAAAATGTTCCCATGGGAGAGTTCTCTCTAGGGATCCAGTACGACACTGACTGTCAAATTAATCTGATCCCCCTGTCAGCCCTCCGAACCCTTCCACCTTCCATGTACTCCCAAAGGGACCTCTTCCAGAGAGTAAAGTGAGAGTAATGACCCGCGCAGGAGAGGGTAAGATCATTCTTCACTACTGAGATCAAGTTGAAGTTGCATAGGAAGATTCTAAAACTTTTGGCCATGGAAGAAGACCTCGACAACGGCTCAGGGTTCTCCTTCTCAGTTCTCCCCAAGTTGAGGTCATTCACAGGGACCTCAACCTCGTACCACTGTGGTGAGATCTCCATCTTGCTGGGCGGATACAACAACTTCTTCTTTCCAACTGAAGTAGAACGAGCTCCACAGGGAGTGGCTCTAAATATACCAAAGCAACCTGACTCAGAATTATCTGGTATACGGCCCCGTCCCTTCCAACACCATCACCTGGGTGGAACAGCCTCATCTCCACCCCCATCAACACCCTCTTCATCAAGTCCTTAGTCATCCAAGATCCCCATACTGACCTTCTACTTGTTGATCTTAAATCAACTGCAGATCCTACAATCAAATCAATTAAACCAGATCCTTCAACCAAACCAATTCTGTAAACTGAACCAGATCCTTCAACTGAACCCGATCCTTTAATCAAACCAGATCCTTCAAGTATACCAGACCCTTCAACCAATCCTGATCCTTCAACAGAACTAGATCCTGCAATCAAACAAGATCCGTCTACTATACCTCATCCTTCAACCGAACCAGATCCTTTGACTGAACCAGATCCTTCTACCAAACCAGTTCCTCCAATTGAACCTGATCCTCCAAGCAAACCAGACCCTTCAGCCAAACAAGATCCGTCAACCAAACCTTATCCTTCCACCGAACCAGACCCTGTACCAGCCTGATCTTTCAACCAAGCCAGATCCGTCTACTGAACCAGATCCTACTACCAAAGTAGATCCTTCAACCGACCCAGATCCTTCAACCAAGACAAACTATACACTGAGTCCTCCAACAAAGAGAAATAGAGCTCATTTAATTCCGATTACAGGGTTTCCACTCATAAATATTTTACATTTCTTAATATTCCTAGGAAAATACATTTCTTCAAATTCCTTATAATTTATTACCAAAAAAGTCAAATTTATTCCTTAGGTTTTAATCTAAAATACAATTTCAAGCAAACTAATTCTCAAACTTATCTCAATTTTTATTTTTTTTACAAAATTTATCCTTTATCTTAAATCAATAATTTTATTTATTTACTGAATTCGGAAATAATTAAAAGAGGTAAAGAAAATATTCACCTCAGAACCCGTCGGAATTCGTCTTCAAGACTTCACTCGGATTGATTCGAGATCAAGTTCAAACCGTGAGCTTCATAATATATTCACTGATTAATTCTCAAATACCATCGGTCAACCTTTTCGTAAAATCATTCTTAACTAACAATGACAAAATGAGCAATACTCAATAAGTCAATTTCGATTTTATTTTTATTAATTTTATTTATTTATCCAACAATACAACAATTTCGAGTTTTTTTATTCTTGTTAATTTTATTTCTTTATCCAACCTCAAGTCTTAAATCAGTTCAAATTAGATCTTCACTTTACATGCCGGTACCCATTTCACAAAGCAACAATATGGAAGATAGCATTGGTTTTCTATCTGCACAAGTATTCCTGCTTTGTCTCTACCGAGAGATTTTTCCTGGTGAATTCACAAATGAAAAGGATCAATTTTCCTTCAGAAAGAAAGAATGTCTTAATTATTTTTGTTCAGATCAAGGTTTAAAGAGTTTTGTTGTGAATCGGGTATACCCATATTTTTTAATAAAATAATGTCTACAGTCCATTAATACAGTTCTAGATAAAAATGAATCGACCAGGTTTTCACAGATCTAATTCAAGTTCAACCTGTAAACTAGAGGAACCTGTTATACTCAGGTATACTAGAGGAACCTGTTTTATACTCAGGTAAACTAGAGGAAACTGTTATACTCAGGTAAACTAGAGAAACCTGTTATTCTCAGTAAACTAGAGAAACCTATTATTCTCAGGTAAACTAGAGGAACCTGTTATTCTCAGTAAACTAGAGGAACCTGTTATTCTCAGGTAAACTAGAGAAACCTGTTATTCTCAGTAAACTAGAGGAACCTATTATTTTTAGGTAAACTAGAGGAACCTGTTATTCTCAAGTAAACTAGAGGAACCTGTTATTCTCAGGGAAACTAGAGGAACCTGTTATTCTCAGGTAAACTAGAGGAAAATGTTATTCTCATGTAAACTAGAGGAACCTGTTATACTCAGGTAAACTAGAGAAACCTGTTATTCTCAGGTAAACTAGAGGAACCTGTTATTCTCAGGTAAACTAGAGAAACCTGTTATTTCCAGGTAAACTAGAGAAACCTGTTATTCTCAGGTAAACTAGAGAAACCTATTATTCTCAGGTAAACTAGAGAAACCTGTTATTCTCAGGTAAACTAGAGAAACCTATTATTCTCAGGTAAACTAGAGAAACCTATTATTCTCAGGTAAACTAGAGAAACCTGTTATTCTCAGGTAAACTAGAGGAACCTGTTATACTCAGGTAAACTAGAGGAACCTGTTATACTCAGGTAAACTAGAGGAACCTGTTATACTCAGGTAAATTAGAGAAACCTGAGAATAATAGGTAAACTAGAGAAACCTGCTATTCTCAGGTAAACTAGAGGAACCTGTTATTCTCAGGGAAACTAGAGAAACAGGTTATTCTTAGGTAAACTAGAGAAACCTGTTATGCTCAGGTAAACTAGAGGAACCTGTTATACTCAGGTAAACTAGAGAAACCTGTTATTCTCAGGTAAACAAGAGGAACCTGTTATACTCAAGTAAACTAGAGAAACCTGTTATACTCAGGTAAACTAGAGAAACCTATTATTCTCAGGTAAACAAGAGAAACCTATTATTCTCAGGTAAACTAGAGAAACCTATTATTCTCAGGTAAACTAGAGAAACCTGTTATTCTCAGATAAACTAGAGAAACCTATTATTCTCAGGTAAACTAGAGGAACCTATTATTCTCAGGTAAACAAGAGGAACCTGTTATTCTCAGGTAAACTAGAGGAACCTATTATTCTCAGGTAAACAAGAGGAACCTGTTATTCTCAGGTAAACTAGAGAAACCTGTTATTCTCAGGTAAACTAGTGAAACCTGTTATTCTCAGGGAAACTAGAGAAACAGGTTATTCTTAGGTAAACTAGAGAAACCTGTTATGCTCAGGTAAACTAGAGGAACCTGTTATGTTCAGGTAAACTAGAGAAACCTGTTATTCTCAGGTAAACTAGAGAAACCTTTAGGTAAACTAAAGAAACCTGTTATTCTCAGGTAAACTAGAGGAACCTGGTATTCTCAGGTAAACTGGAGAAACCTGTTATTCTCAAGTAACTTAAAGGCGACATTTTATAAATTCTTCCGATGTATTCTTTATTTACGGCTTAACTGTAAATAAAGAAAGTAAAAAATGAAATAAAAGAACAAATGAAAAAGAACAAATGAAACTATTAAAACTTTATAAAATCTAGGAGACAAAGTTCTGTGAAAAGTTTGGTGAGTTTGGCAGGTATAAGGAGGAAGAAAAGAAAGGATTCTGATTCTGTCAGGTGCTCATTCAAAAATAGAAAATCATCGTGAAATATTTAAATTATTATGAAGACGACTTGTTTTGCGGTTTTTGTAAAATTCTTGTGTAAAATTAGGATTTTTGAAAGAACTCTATAGCTAAAGGGTGTCCCACGAAACAAGACAGTTGAAACTACTTAAACATCGTCTTTAAATTTTGAAATAATTTGCAGAACTTTTCAATTTAGTTTTACATATTGAATAAAAAAAAAATATTAATCACAAAATTCTTGTACTCTTTGCATTTCAAAATGTGGTCTGCCTTTTTGAACTTTTAATTTTACCGGAGATATTATGAATTTTTTAAAGATTTTATTTAACTATCTCAAGATGTGACCAAAATTATTCTTATCATAATTTTGAAAGTCATGTTTTGTAGAACACCCTGTTTCTGTACGTAAGGTTATAAACTCCAACTGTATAAACTCGAAATTTACAAACAGAAGTCGTGAAATTTTCTTAAATAATAGGACTTGGAAAAGGAGGATTAATAGAAGTAGGGCCAATAATTGGATATAGGAACTGATTAATCTTTTTAAACTGTGATATTCTAATCCTTTGAAACCTTTCATATTTCAAACATTGAATATTTGATACAAAAAGGTCTACAATATCGGGTTGCAAAGATGCTGGGCTTTGAAAATTAGAGTTGGAGGCTAGCAATCAGTTCCGTTTAGTAATTTGTTACACAATAATCTTTAACCGATAGTTCCGTCAATTTACATTTAAATTCCGACAAAAGTATAATAATAATACAATGTCGCGGTCGCTACAACTTCATAGTTAGTTGTCAATGAATTTTCATGTTTAGTGAGTCACACTGTTTATAAATGTTCATTATTTAGTTGTACAGACAGTTGTACAACTGCGGAAAGTGGACGTGATGTACTGCAGGTACAACTGTACAGCTATATTTAGCAATGTTTAGGCCATCCACAAACAGCTTATAGTACCTTGTATTTTTTTACACAAATATTTTATTAAATTAAACTCATAATGCTTTGAGTTTTTAACATTTAAAACTCATATGGTGCCCTGAGTTTTTCATATTAAACTCATGTAGTGCCTCGATTTTTTTACATTTTACGCTTTAAAATTTGTATTAAAATGGAACATTTGATAAATTTTTTGACTATTGATACATTTCTTTTGAGATTTTAATGTAAATGTTTCTTGGATATTTGCCTATATACAAAGATAATATATATATAGATACGCAGGGCTAGTATAATTTTGAGGTCTTGAGAAAAAGTGCAATCAGCATCATCTCTGTCGTACGCATGGCATTTTATCCTCTGGATTGTTGCTAATTTATCAATGTGTTTATGCGTGATAACACTAAATGCGTACTATAGTATCAACAATGCATACTGCATATTGTACTTAATGAAACAAATTAATCAATGCAAATAAAACTGAGGTAGGAATTTGACTAGACAAAGTTTAAATGTGCAAGTTGTACTGAATGGCATACGTAAATTAACAAAATTTAAATAAAAATTATGACTAAAAAGTACATCGAATCTAGGACAAAGTCCTAATATCGGACAGGATCCGGTCGAACAACACATCCCATTCAACACTATGGACGGTTGCTCCTGGCTCTTCATGGCTCACAACTGGCTCATCACCCCCTTCACCCCAAAAATCCCAAAAATAAAACTCCATTACTTTCCAAAGATGATCATCCTCGGTTTGGTGCGCTCAAAACTTCAATTGGATTGGTAAATAAAAAAGAAATGATTAATTTTATTGGTCAAACAGCTCCAGATAGCAACACTTGAACTATACAGGATGCAATACGCGTACTGTATGTTTATATATCACAAATGCGTATTTCCTACAGATTGCAGGAAAGGAATATAGAAAGTAATTAATTTGCTATAGATGTCTCTCGTTTCACTTTATCTCAGAGGTACAAAAATTAGTTGTCTGCTACAAGCAATTTAGGAAGGACTACATGCCAGCGTATCTACATATATATTACCTTTGCCTATATATTTGTTTTAAAAATGTTTGAAAAAACGAATTCTGCACATTTTATTGTTCTAATCATGTTTTATTTTGAAAGATATGAACTGAAAAAATACATTTTTTGTTTTAAGGAAATGGTTTCTTTCAAAAAAAGATTAAGCCGACGAATGAGTTCTATCCTGGATTTTTCCAAGCCTTCCTCCGACGGAAGACGACATTTAGATTCTGTACCTCATGTCAACAATGTGAAGTTTACGTAAGTATTTGGATATACTAATTTGGAATGGTTTATTAATAAATTAAAGATTCATATTCGTAATACGGAGAAAAAACTTAATTCTAATATTATTTTGCTGAAGGACACACTAATGATATTGAATGATATTTATAATAAAACTAGCCTTAGAGGGCGCTTTGCGCCCATCTTCTAAATTAATTGTGAACATGTCCTCTTTGTGTACATCGTAAAACAAAACAAAAATAATTCGCGAATTTTCACAAAAAATTTCGTGGATTTTCAAAATTTTAAAAAATTTAATGAAGATCGAATTTTGATGGAGACAAATATTTAAAATTTCAATCATTCATAAACCTTTCCTTGGGTTCCCTAGATGTCCCACAAAAAATTTGGGCCCGATCGGTTCAGCCGTTTTTACGTTTATTGGATACAAACAAACAAACAGACACCCAAACAGACAAGCCAAATTTATATATATAAATAAGCAAAAATTAAATTATAATAGGATTTTTCTAAAACATTTCATAATTTTCAAGAGACAAGAAAACTTTTAATGCAAAAGAAGTACAGGGTTTCCCAAAAAACATGGGAATTTAGTGACGAATTCAATATCGTCTTTGTTATGAATTAGCATTGTATTACCTAATTTCAAAAGACATGATATTATAATGTCTGCTAGAGTTTATTTTATGAGAAGTGTAAAAGACTGTAAAGATGTGCCTATAATGTCTCCGCAAGATGAACAGTGAAGACGGACAAGTTTACTCTGTTTGTATACAGCAATTTTCTTGGTTTACTAACATAGAGAATAGAATATATAGAGAGGAATTAAAAGAATCTCTCAGTATGAATTTTTTCAGTCCCTTTCAGCCTGAAATGGAGTTCAAAGTGTGCAAATCATGTAAATGTTCACAAATTATGTGCAGTAGAGTACATTAATACAGTATGTTCCCTAAACTATTCATTTCAATTTCAAATTTTTTAAACTGTTAAACTGTCATTTGATTTATAGTTATAACGGAAAATCATCGTTTGTAAAGTGGAAGGCATAGAGTCTATGTGAAATGATCAATGGTCAATTATGAAACCAGTCTAATTCATAATTACACAGGTTTGTGTGGAGTACGGGAATCGAACCCGTGAACACCAGCCTGGACACCAATCCAGTTACTGGCTGTGGACAAGTAATATAAAACGTTAATGTACAGGGTGTCCCAATAAACATGGGAATTCAGTGACGGATTCGATATCGTCTTTTTAAATAATTCTTTGATTTAGTATAGTGATACCTACTGAGAAAGTCGTAATCTGTAAGGGTTTCGTCTGCTATGTTCACAATTTGTTTGTTTATGTTTTGACTGCATAAGGGTGTACTTATTAAAACAAGAAAATTGGAGTATACAAACAGAGTAAACTTGTCCGTCTTCACTGTTTATCTTGCAAAGGCATTATAGACACGTCTTCGCAGTCTTTTACCCTTTTCATAAAATAAACTCTAGCAGACATGATAATATTATGGCTTTTGAAATTAGGTATTACAATGTTAATTCATAACAAAGACGATATCCAATTCGTCACTGAATTCCCATGTTTTTTGGGACACCCTGTAGGATAAGTGCCGAGGTTGATGATGACGGATTGGAAAATAATATATCCATCCCTAGACGGATTCAAAGGAAAGATATTCCTATATGCTGGTTAGATGAATCTCAAGTAAGACAAAAAGCTAAATAATTTATTTTCTTGGTGGTTAAAATTCTAATTACTTTTCGTTTTGTTTTGTTTTTCAGGTTGTTCAAACACGACGGTTAAATAAGAAAGCGAGGACGGATATATTCTCTAACCTTGTGGATACACTCTATAACAGACATCTAGCTAGGTATAGAATAGGACGGATATATTCTCCAACCTTGTGGATACACTCTACACCAGACATCTAGCTAGGTACAGAATAGGACAGATATATTCTCTAATAGTGGATACACTCTATACCAAAATTAGTTATGTCACTTAATCGGAAGGTTTGTTACTGCTGTGGATACACTGTATTCTAGGCATTTGGGTAGCGGTATAAAATATGACGGATATTTTCTTTTTTTTGTTATCTATTTTAAAGTGTTTTAAACATCTTTAATTTGGTATTTCTTACTCCTCGGCATCAGGTTTTTATTCTTCTTAAAGAACAAGAAAGGTTTATTAATCATAAATAATTTGTATTTAGATATATTATAATAATGTTTTATAAAGGAATTGAGTCTTTGCCACAAACTCAAATTTTGTAATTCCTATATCTTGGCAACCTTACGGTGTAGACTCTTGATATTTCAAACTTAGATTTTTTGATCTAACAGAATTCAAAGTTTGAAATATCCAAGGTCTACGACATTGGGTTGCGAAGATATAAGAATTAGAAAGTCAGGTTTTGTGGCAAAGACTCAATTCCTTTGATTTCCATATTTTTGTTGAAAGTTTTAAACAACTCTGTCTAGTATAACAGCGGAGTATTCTTGATCCTGACTGGATAACCTCTCTCCAAGAACCTCCCATTTGTCCAAGGTCGGATCATATATTTCAACGGTTCCATCTCCTCCTCGTCCTCCGATTACATACAGTTTCCCGTCATGGTTTACTACTCCAGGTCCCTCTCTGGGTAGGGTTAGAGAACAGGTTCTTCTCCATACACTCCCGTCCCAGCATTCAACTGTGTCCATCAGTTCTCTCATTCCTGCTCCTCCGATTAGGTAGATTTTATCTCCAAGTTGACCTACACCCGGCCGGAATCTGCTAATCCTATTCCCATCCTCTCCTTCTCCTGATCCTTCCCAACCCAACCAGAGATCCCGACTTGTGTCGTATAGTTTATCATTGTCTGACCCGTAAGCTACAGGTAGATATAAACGTGAACCTATCACTGAAGAGAAACTACCGTTGTGCCATGTTGGGAGGGAAGAGAGAGAATGCCAGGCCCATTGATCTTCGGGTTGGGTTAGATCAAGACACTCCGCTGTAAGAACAGAGAGTTGTGAATCTGATCCGCCCATAACGTAAAGTTTTCCGTCCAAGACCGCGCTAGCATGACACTTTCTTGCTGTGATCATACTGGGACCTTCCGACCATTCATTGGTTCTTACGTTAAATGTTACAAATCTATTTAAAGCTTTCAATACTCCAGCCCGTCCTACTCCTCCTGTTACTAGGAGAGTGTCTCCGTAGGACGCTAAACCTGCTCCGGAGAGTCCATATCTCATCTCTGGGATCTGAGTAAGTACGTTCCAACCCTCCTCTGGACGATCTAGGTCTAGATATTCAACATTACACGAATCGAATCCTACAGCAACTATAAACTTATTCAGCCCACGAGCTCTGGAGGATCCAGGCTCAGGGTTTAAATCTCTTTGTTTAACAATATTTTCCAAACATTCAGAGTCAGATTTTATCACTGCGTTGTCCTGTAACCTCCGAAGGCAGTCGGAGGACAAATTGTTTAATTTCACATGTTTGAAAAGTCTAGTCAGGTATTCTGCCCTATCCTCTGATTTATCACACCAAGCGAGGACAGACTCAACAATAGTTTCCTCGGAGGTTACGTAGATATTATCCAGAGATATTAGTTCTTCAACCTCTAGAAAGGTCAGCTCCATGAAGTCTTCCGTCCTACAAACATCCTCAAAGTTTCTCTGAGTTTTAATTTTTATTATGTTTAAATTATTTTTATTATTGTTATTCTTGTTTTTAAATTTAACCTTTGTCTGGAAGTAACTCAACATCAACTACAAATAAACAAAAAATTGTACTTTTAAGTAAAAAAAGTGCATTTGCTTTTTTACTCTTAATTTAAAAGGAACAGACGTTGAAAATTATCATTTTAAAGATATTTTTGTTTCCTAAAACTCCGGTTTGTCTGAGTTCAAACATTCGATGAAGAAACTCCCTGGAAGCATGATTTCCTCTGATCAAGGTTCGTTTAGGGGTTTCCATCCCGGTGCTCTAGGTTTCCTAAGTTTACAAGATTCTCCGGGTTTTCTACGTTTCTCCGGGTACTCACAGATCACTACTCATTCTAAACCTGGATCGGATCCAGGACAGGGGGAAAGTATAGGCTGGGGAAAGCACAGGTGGGTTACTTACAAGGAATCAGGGGAATACTTTTTTTTAAATATATGGGAGTGGGCATCTATTGACTCTAATAACTCTACAGGTGGGAATTTTCCCTAAAGTTTAAGCTGCATTAAATACTTGAGAAAGGAGTTCATTTGGACAATGGTTTGCTTGTCCGACTTCGCGCCCTTATTTCTAAAAGTCATCTTCAGGAAAAAAAAAACACATTTATTAGCTATTGTATATGATACATGGACATATTGTGTATGATACATTTGTACATATTGTATATGACACATGTACATGTTGTGTATGATACATTTGTACACATTGTATATGATACATGTACATATTGTGTATGATACCTGTACATATTGTATATGTTACATGTACATATTGTGCATGATACATGTATATATTGTATATGATACATGTACATATTGTATATAATTAGCATATTCTGTTGAAATATTATTTATAAAAAATTAAACGACTGAAAATGTATTGTTTACTAAATGTCTAATATTGCAGAAATAATTCATGATTACAGTACTTGGATTATAGACTATATAATATGTTGTAATATATTGTTTTATAAATGTTGGTTGTTTAGGTATATTTTAACTTTCCTGCGAGAAGAGGATTTTGTCAACATGAGTCAGGTTCAAATATTTTTAACTAGTGTTAAGTTGAAGACTACTTCTTAATTTAGTGTTTACATGAAGACGACTTCTGAATTTAGTGTTTATATGAAGACGACCTGTTAATCTAGTGATAGATGAAGAGAACTTGTTAAATTAGTGTTCAGACAAAGAAAACTTCTTGATTTAAAGTTTATAGATGAAGACGACCTCTTACAATAGTGTTTAATTGAAGACGACTTCTTAATTTAGTGCGTAGAAGAAGATGACTTCTTAAATAAGTGTTTAGTTCTCAGAGTTTAGATGAAGACGACTTCTTGATTTAAGGGTTAGATGAAGAAGATCTCTGAAACTGGTGTTTAATTGAAGACGACCTGTTAATCTAGTGTTTAGATGAATACGACTACTTAATTAACTGTTTAGAAGAAGATGACCTGTTAAACTATTGTTTAGATAAAGCACCTTCTAAATTTATTGATTAAATGAAAAAGACTTCTTCATTTAATTTTTAGATGAAAACGACCTCTGAAACTGGTGTGAATGTGAAGACGACATTTTGTCTAGGTTTGTGATACCTGGCAGGAGTTTATGTACGGGACAGTACACAAGATATTATTCAACAGAAAGTACTAATTCACAATATTGAAGAACAACAAAACTTACAAATTAAAGGGACTGTAAGCGTAATTTCAAGTGACCCTCCATGCGAAGATGGCAATGCTCTATTAAAATGTGTACCTTAAAAACTTTGTCTGATTAAGTATAAATTTGATATCTATGTTATTATTTTTGAAAACTGTTTATTTTTAATTGGGGATTCTCTACAAAAGTGACTAGTGCCTTTCTATTTTTGAAAACATTTTAGATATCAGAAATATACACATTTAAACCTCGAGAAACGACAATATCTTACATGTCATTAATCAATAAATATTTTAATATGGTACCGTTAAGAAAATCGGCCATTGCCAGCTTTGCATGGAAGGTCATTCGAAATTACGCTTACACGAACGTTCCTTTTAAGGAAGAAGACCTTTCAATTAGTAATTTAAAGAGTTCAAGGTCGTCATTAAACCCGCATTCGTTGTAAATATCCCTGTGTGTTGAATTAAAAGTAAGTTCAGTACCATGAAGAATGAGACTTAAGACGTGATTGTTCGGAATTTATTGAGTTTATTTTTTAAATTCCTGGTACCCTGAGATTAGATGAAAACTTTCACATTTCATTAAAAATTTTAACAATTTAATTGCGAACATAAGTCCAAATTCTAACTTTACATCGTAATATTAAAAAAGAGTTTTAGGTCGTCCTCTCATCTTTCGTACTTTGACTGTGATTTTTTCTATTTCAAAAAGGAAAAATTAAATTAATTAAATGTTTTGTAGTTTTGATGAAATAGTGTCAAATGCATTTAATTTGATGTAAGTGTTCAATAATCATATCTAAATATAGTTCAACTTTCTACCCTTTACTTTTAGCATCAATTATGTTCTAAACTGTAATATAAAAATGTTCAAAGAATAAATATAGATAAATACATCATTTCAGAGCTAAAACAATTGATACAGATAACTTTGCGAAAGAAAATAAATAAAAGTAGTAGAAGAAACAAAATTAAAGTTTAGACTTGAATTCAACAGAAATAAAATACCTTCACGAACAAAAGTCTTTGAGTGAAAGCATCCTAAAAGTCCGAGATATTCAAAGTTCTGTCACTTTTTATAAAGTTTTCCCCTACACAGACTGCTACAGAAAGTTGCATGATTTTTCAAGACTGGATCGACGTTGAAGTGTTGCAAATCCTCGCTTATAATTATTCACACTTTTTTGTAGCCCTAGACAAGTACATTTTAGAACTGTTTTCTCAAGTTGGTTTCTGGAGAGATAGGTCGGAATGTATCCGGATATATTTGTCACTGACTGCTGCAGGTTCGGAAGGAACTTATTCTCTTCCTTCTCTCCCTGGTTTTCGGCTTCATTTTTTTAAGAAGTTATAAACAGACTTCTCATCAAACCTTTGAATGAGAGCTATAATACCTATGGATCAAGTCGTAAGAACACTATTCATGTTTCCCGATTTTGTTGCTAAATTTAGATCTTTCTTCCAAATGCTTTTTTAATTGTGTCCGTCAGAAGAATGAATATACGAAATATAAAAATTTATTTAATCAAATAAATAGGTTTATTTACAAGTTTTATTAGTTAACTTTTCTGTGACAATAAGCATGCATGATACAGTTTTCCTAGATGATCTTAACAGAGATTGGAGTTCATTTTACATTAACTGCACTTAAATATAGTATTTTTAACTTTATTTAAGTGAAGCAAACATTTTGAAGCAGTTAATAAGAATAAGAAATTGAGAGAAATCAATAAAACTAT
The DNA here is from genome assembly GCF_000591075.1 of Eurytemora carolleeae. NCBI lineage: Eukaryota > Metazoa > Arthropoda > Copepoda > Calanoida > Temoridae > Eurytemora > Eurytemora carolleeae. The sequence goes on from NW_019396389.1 coordinate 125,949, forward strand.
TTTGAATTGAAGAGGATAACAAAATCGACTTTTGTTTTGGTTTAAATGGAGTAAATACTGTATTAAGCGTAGTTAAAAGGACTTTTGGCGTTATTTTACATCTAAAAAGGTACATGCCCATGTACGGTACCCTTTTAACCGAAGTCCTAGTAAGAATTATGGACATTTTCTTGCTTTTTTATCTGAAAACCATAGTAAAAAATAACTACGCCCTAATTTTCAGGTATTCAAGTATTCAAGTATTCAAGTATTTAAGTATTCAAGTATTCAAGTATTCTAGTATTCAAGTATTCTAGTATTCAAGTATTCATTCAAGTATTCAAGTATTCAAGTATTCAAGTATGCAAGTATGCAAGTATTCAAGTATTCAAGTATTCAAGTATTCAAGTATTCAAGTATTCAAGTATTCAATTATTCAAGTATTCAAGTATTCAAGTATTCAAGGCCATTTTATAATATAAATGAAGACACAAGTACAAAATTTACAGCAGTTTAAAACAATATCTTGGTTCACAGAGAATTTATGAGTATTTTTAATCTTTACATGGATAACAACATTCTACTTTAATCCTTTTCTGTTGTTAGAGGTTGCAACATTCTATTTAACTCTTTCAGTAAACAGTGAGCAAAAACTCAGAAATAAGGGATAACGTTCTTTTCTAAACATTTAAATCACACTCATGTTAAATAAACTTCATTTTCAGAATAAAAATCTTTAAATGAGACATTTAAATAGAGCAACTCTAAAATCTGAATGGTTGTATAAAGTAAAGGAATTACTATTTTGCACTTGCAAGTTTATATTTATAAAAATTTAGGTCAGATTTTAATAAAAGACTCTTAGCTTTGACAACAAACTTTTGTCATTGACCGCTCATAAGCGCCCTTTTTACAAAACGTTTTTTTAATACAGAGGGTTGACCAGAAAGGATGAGACTTCAGAAAGGTTTTCCGGAATTCATGTCTTACATAATTAATAGTAATTACATCCACTTCTTTGCGAATTAGATAACTAATTGTATGATTTAATTTGTGACAAAAAAAAGGAAAATTCAATCCCCAGTTCATAATTATTAAAAAGTGCTAGGTCGTCTTTAAAGGCTCGTACGGTGAATGGATAAATTGTAAACCATTTCCATTTCCATTGCACAGAATAAACCAGTCATGTACTATATATGTATACGTTTAAACCATTTATAGGTACATTGTATGATATATATCTGAACCATGTGGATACAAGATTTTAAAAAATCGGGTAAATACGACTCAGGTCCAAGCTGTCGTTGGGGCTTTTTTACAGTTTGGGCTTTTGGATTTAACTCTATCCCTGCTGGGGTACTTGAAAACCAGGTTTTAGGCCTAAAGGGAGGGCTTTGGGTATGTAAGAAAAGTCAGAAAATTTCAACAGCCTCAGACCAATACTTTTTGAGTTATGTAAAAAAAACTACAGGGGGGGTCAAATTGCCCCCCCCCCAGCAGGAATAGGGTTAAGTTGCATCTAATTTTCTATAAAAAGTTAAGTTCATAAAACCGGTTTATTATTGTATTTGGCGGATTTTCATAATTGGAATTGGCGCATTCCGGGTTTTGATGAGAACAAGGCTCAACATTGAGCCTTATTCTCTATTAAAACCAACCAAGATATCATTCTGAAAGCTGTCAATCACGTTATACAAGCTAGCTGTCGTCAGAGTTGGGTCTTAGATTGGGTTTATTAGCTGGGTTAAGAAATTAAGACCCGAGCCGAAGCTTTTAAATCGCGGGCTCTGAGCAACTTGTTTCACGTTAGACTAAATTAAATTGTACTTAAGATTGAAATCTTTTATGTTTTCAATCATAACTCCTCTTTTTGGGGAGCTCTATTGAGAAGAACAAAAATGTTCTGCAGTTCTATATTGTAAAGGAAGAATTTGCTTCTCTCTTACTTGGGGGTAAACTCAAAACTAGAGGAGCTCCGGTCAGTCTAGTTTGCATGGGTTTAAACCATGTGTAATATCTCTGTACAACTATTAGTTTTCTCAAGTTGGTTTCTGGAGAGATATGTCGGAATGTATCCGGATATATTTGTCACTGACTGCTGCAGGTTCGGAAGGAACTTATTCTCTTCCTTCTCCTCCTCCTCCTCTTCCTCCTCCTCGTTCTCCATCTCATCCCTCTCCTTCTGGCTTCTGCAGTCCATGTGAACTTTATAAACTGAGTTGAAAGCTGAGTAGTCAATCTTGTATTCAGATTTAGAATGTTTAAAGTTCAATAAACTCACAAATCTATACCCCCATAGTACTTCGTTAGGCAAGTAGGAAGATCTGGCCTGAAATTATATCTGTTAAAGGGAGTGACCGGCTATGTAAGGTAGTTGAACTGAGTATGCAGTGGTGTGGAAAACTTCTTTCGGATTCATTTGAGACATATTAAACTTTTTAAAGATCTTTAAATCCTGAGTTTGAGCGCAAATTCGACGTTCAAAACTCCTACTTTGGGGGTGGATACGTTTTCAGAATTATTTTTTTAAAATTATTAAATAACGAAAACGAAAAATAAAGTAAAAATTATACAGTAATCTAATTAAATGGTTAGGAACATATATTTCTCAATAGAAATTTGTTAATAAATCAATGCTAAAATCAATTATTTCGTTTTCATTATTATATTGAATTTCTTATTTTCTTTGAATTTATTTGCAGATTTCTTCAAATTCTCCAAATGTCGTCTTTCCAATAATAATTCTAGAAAATCTGCAGAAAATCTTTGTGAATAATGAGAAACCAAATAATGAGAATAAAACTAATAATTGATGATAAGATTAATTTTCATTTTCTCAAAACGTTCCTATACATGACGTCTGTAGTTTATTGTAGAACTTTATTTAATTAAAAAAAACTAAATCTGAAACCGTATCGACTCCCAAAGTAGGAGTTTTGAACATCGACTTTGCGCTCAAACTCAGGATTTACAGATCTTTAAAAAGTTTTAAATGTCTCAAATGAATCCGAAAGAAGATTTCCACAACACTGCATACTTTCAACTACCCTACATAGCCGGTCACTCCCTTTAAGTAATGTAAAAGGAAAAATGTAAAAGTAACTGTATAGAATAATAGCTCTGAAAGTAGTGTTTTTATTAGGCTGCAAAGAGGCTCAACAAAATCTGAGAAGTTTCACGAATTTTAAATATTCATGATAATTATATGTTTTTTTTACTATTTTTTGTTGTTTTATGAATCACGGGATCAAACATTGATCTCTATCTTATGCAGATCTACAGATTAATTTAAACCCTCTTCGATATCCTGTGTTGGTAATACCCTTCAGGATTAACTTAAACTGAAAGATCAAGCATTGATCCTCTAATTCAAAAGTGCCCACAATGGATATCGAGATCAAGGGTTGAAGAGGTAGAACAAGAACTGAAAATGACCTGAATTGAATTTCCTGTCTGCTCTATAACCCCCTCTAGTATAACAACTATCTCGTATCTTTTCTTCAAAAAATCTCTGAAAAACAAAATTCTTTTTGAATATTTAATCATATAAAAGATTATTTATCAAAACTAAGAATGGCGGGAAAATCAAAACAACCAAAAGTTTACCTAAGCCATTACAAATTGCATTTTTGAAAATAAGATTTGATGATTTTCCTCAAGATTGGAAAAACAGAAAATGTATACAGAAAAGTTTAATATCTTTGTGCATTAAGATCTGAAATAGTTTCAGAGTCACAGTCTCACAAATTAGCGAAATCAAGAATTTTAAATATGCAACAAAGAATGTGATCAAACATTTTTTTCAATTCTTGCCTTTTTTAACCTTCATGCCATGTGATTTGTAAAAAAAACATTTTCTAAAGAACGTTGGGTGCTACAAACTTCATTCAGGGATTGGCAATACCTAAGTTTTTTTAGGCTACTTCGTCAACACTAAATTTCTAAAAGAAGCTTTTTTCATTATTGTGCTATATTATATAATTTCTAAAGAAACTGAGTTGGTCTGTGGCCCCTACAAATCTTCTAAACCTAAGAGCTTCTTATTCTTAATAAGAAAAATATACCTAGCGTTCATGCCATAAAAAGGACTATCCTCAGTTATTTTATGAACTACTGTAGTTGGCCATATAAAGAATAAACAGTCCTCTTCCCCTTCTAGATCCGTCCCAACCTCAACATAAGATTGCAATATTATCGCTCTGTTCTCCGTTCTCTGTTCTCTGTTCTCTGTTCTCTGTTCTCTGTTCTCTGTTCTCTGTTCTCTTTTCTTTGTCCTTTTTTCTCTGTTCTTTGTTCTCTGTTTTCTATTCTCTGTTCTCTGTTCTCTGTTCTCTGTTCTCTGTTCTCTGTTCTCTGTTCTCTGTTCACTGTTCTCTGTACGCTGTTCTATGTTCTTTGTTCTCTGTTCTCTGTACTCTGTTCTTTGTTCTCTGTTTTCTGTTCTCTGTTCTTTGTTCTTTTTCTCTGTTATTTGATCTCTGTTTTCTGTTCTCTGTTCTCTGTTCTCTGTTCTCTGTTCTCTGATCTTTGTTCTCTGTTCTCTGTTCACTGTTCTCTGTTCTCTGTTCACTGTTCTCTGTTCTCTGTTCTCTGTTCTCTTCTCTGTACCTTAAGTTCTGTTTGATGATATGGCATGACCTCTCCCTCCTCAGTGACTCGTTTACTGATCATAATAGCTCTAATATGAGCTTCTACAAGGGTTGAATGACGCATATTGCCAACTCTAAAAAAAAAAAATGAAAAAATAAAGAACCAGGTTGTTCACATAACTAAAATATAAAATATATAACAGTAATATCCTAGATTTTGAAGTTCAGAGAATAAATAACCAAATCTCATTACACAAAAATATTTCTAAGGGTTAGACACTGTGTATGTTACATAAAAGAAATTCAAATGCAATTTACTTAGTTTGACGTGCATAATATTTATTACTTTTATGTCAAAATCATCACCAAGATATGCTTATCTGGAACATTCGAAAAATATTGATAAAATTTATGGACTTTTCAATTTAGGTCGTTTTAGACAAAAACTCAGGCTGCTCCATCCTTCGAACAGTACTACAGAGCTCTAGTTCTAACCGCTCACTTGAAGAGAAGACAAGCTGCTCCATCCTTCTGATAAAAATAGAGTTCTAACTACTCACCTAAAGAGAAGGCAAGCTGCTCCATCCCTCTGATAAATTATAGAGTTCTAACTGCTCACCTAAAGAGAAGGCAAGCTGCTCCATCCCTCTGACAAACTACAGCGTTTTTACTGAACATCAAGGTCTGAGATCTCTTCTTGGGACGGGACAGTTTACTGAAAAAGATGAAAAATTAAGATTTATATCAATCGATCAAAAAATTGAATTAAGAACTTAAAATATGTTAATTTTATTATTTTTTTCAACATTGTTGTCATTAATATCATTCTTGTTGTCATCATCATTGTTATTATTAATATTATTATTAATTATTATTATTGTTATTATTATTATTATTATTATTATTATTACTATTATTATTATGATTATTATTATTATTATTATTATTATTGTCATGACATACCTGAATATAATCCCAACCATACAAGCTTGAATCATCACCCCAACTATAGACTTAAACAAAATATTTCTCGTCAACAAACTCAGAAAAAGTTCAGACTTCTTATTCAAAATAATTCATCATTTCGGAAAAGTTTTCAAAAAATGAATATTTTTGTTCCTGAAAGCTCATGACAAATATTGCCTCTGGACACTCCTCGGAGGTCTGTCTTCCACCATAACCTAGATATTGCAGTATTTTATTTTTTTTTATTATTTGACCTATACCCTAGCCATAGAGTAATAAAACGAAGAGGTAAAGCTTAGCTCAGATGTACACTATTTACGAATGCGTCGAAAAATAATCGATGACTATTGTTTGTAATATCTGAATGATTTGTTTTGAATTAAATTGATTTGTTTACGATCCGAGTTGAATGTTACATCTTTCTAAATTTGTATGGACACTACGTTCTTCGGTATTAGTCGTTTTTAACAATTTTCTCCTTATAGACGCAACAGATAGAAGTAAGATTAGTAGCAATCAAAAGCGCTTTTTTATCGCATTAAGCCTATACCCCTTTTCATTTTCACGAACACTCCCTTTAAGCTATCTCCACATATGTTTACAGCGTAATTTAAGTATATCGCATGATTTAATCTAATCGTGCTACGTATTCAATTGAAACTTAGTTTCAATAAAGAATGACATTATGTCTACAACATAAATTGTTAATGTTCTGCAGGTTTACAGAATATCATGTTTGCACGATATTTGCTACAGTCCTACCCTGACCTATGTAACCTATGCCCTAGCTATGTTGACCTACCCTGACCTACACCCTAGCTATGACCTATACCCTATGTGACCTATGTTGACCTACCCTGACCTATGTGACCTATACCCTAGCTATCACCTATGCCCTAATGTGACCTATGTTGACCTACCTATTGTATGTTGTGTCTCTACACTGAATAAGAATACTGAGGCGAAGTTATTAATTTGCCAGACACAAGGAACCCATCCAACCTTCTCCTGGTTTGCTGGCAGGTGATCAGGCTCCAGGTCTCCATGGTAGTACACGATAGCATACCAAACTAAACAATATCCTTTAAAGGACTGCTTCTGATAACCCAAATGCCCTTGGTAATCTTTTTCTAAACCATGACTTTTAATTCTCCCATTCCCCCTCCCCCCTGCATAGGTAAACTTATTTAGGGCGGTCATTAGTACTTTAGGAAGGTCATTGGTACTTTATGGTGGTCATTGGTACTTTAAGGTCGTCTTTGGTACTTCAGGGTGGTCAATGTTACTTTAGGGAAGTCCTTTGTATTTGAGGGAGGTCATTGTAACTTTAGGGTGGTCATTTGTATTTGAGGGAGGTCATTGTAACTTTAGGGTGGTCATTTGTACTTTAGGAATTCCTTTGTATTTTAGGGAGGTCATTGGTAATTTAGGGTGGTCATTGGTTATTTAGTTAGACAACATGCACCATGCACATCGTATATTTTTTTAATCTGAAAGGATAAGAGGACAAACAAGAATTTCAAGAAAAAAAATCAATTAGTTAAATTAAATTCTCTAACTTCTCAATACCTAGTCTCAATCTAATTTTTAAGTTTAAGTAAGTCTTTGAAATCCATATTCTTAAAAGAAAACTAAATTAGTTTTTGAAATTTTCGGAAATTCAGTTTTAAAATATTTTTCAACTGTCAGGGGGAAAAAATTCAGAAACCTTGTTTCTAGTTTCAGAAACCTGGTTTCTAGTTTCAGAAACCTGGTTTCTAGTTTCAGAGACCTGGTTTCTAGTTTAAGAAACCTGGTTTCTAGTTTCAGAAACCTTGTTTCTAGTTTCAGAAACCTGGTTTCTAGTTTCAGAAACCTGGTTTCTAGTTTCAGAAACCTGGTTTTATAACCAAAATTTTACTCTTAAAATATTCCTCCGAACGTAAATAGGCTAGGAAATGCATAGAACTATGAAAAGTAACTTAAATTGCCTTGAATTATATTTTTGCAACCTAAAACTCAGTTTTCTGGTTTTGATTTTATGGTTTTTAAGCTTTTGAACCTCAGTTTTTGATTTGTCTTATTCTTCAGATTCGCAATTCTTAACCCTATATAATTCTAATTTTGAAATTAAATATTTATTGTTCTGCTAATACCCCTAAAAACCTGGTGACCTACCTAAAGCAAAAGCAAGCCAGGAGAGGAAAAAACTAAGAAGAAACAGGATATGAACATACCTAGATATAAGTTATATATGATTAATTTTGAATATACTGTTAAGGTAAAAATAGGATAGTGGGACTAAAATTGATTAAAATTTCAAAGTTGTCGCAGTGGATATAGAGATCAAGCAGATTAGCGTTATTTCACAAAATAAATGTTCAACTCAGGTTTATAATACAGATTAAAATCAAAATTGTGTACATTTTCAATATCTCCAATTCTTATGTAATTTTAAACATTCATTAGACATCAGTGAAATAGGGTTAGTTTTACGAAAAAATAAATTTTAAGCTTAATAGAATACGTGTCCTATTGGATTCGTGTTATTATTATTATTATTATTATTATTATTATTATTATTATTATTATTATTATTATTAACCCCAGTGTCAAATAATACTCCCCCCACTCCAGGCTACTCTTGATACTTAAAAATTGCAAGGTTGTTGAACTCTGAAACACCTATCTCCGGTTTTTGCAATGTTGCAAATTAACAAAAATGCATTTTTCATTATTAAAATCGCGCAACCTCGAGTTCAAACAAAATCTCAAACATCTCTTTCCTTGTTTCCTTGTTCTACAGAGTGTGTATTTGTAATTAATCGTTTTTTGAAAATGTGTTGACAAGCTTTGTTTGTTTTGATTTTGACCTGTTTATGTTTGTTTCTGAAACTGTTTAAATATATAATCAATGATCTTTCGGGCTTCAAATGGTTTTTTTATCTTTTGGAATTCGAGAATTCGGGAATTCTTAAATGATCGAAAAAACTATTTCTAAATAGTCCGGTCCGGAAATAAATAGTTAAAGTTGAACCTATTTACTAACAATCAGTCAAAAGTAGCATCTTGTAGAAATGTTTCATTTAGTTTCCAGGCCAGAACGGGGAAATTAAGAGAATGTTTATGGACAAAACCCGGTTTGGAAACTCAAGTTTATCCTTAGAGGTGTAAAAGCTGTTTAGATTTTTAAATATTTGGAACCTTTTTGAAACTTTTGTTTTTCCAACATTAATATTTCCTCGTTTTGAGACTATTCTCTTCCTGGGTTTGGTTTACAATTCAAATTAATATTTATATAGAGAAGAACTGGATTGAATTGCAAAAGGTCGCTGAACTAACTACAGCCGGTTTAAATCCTGAATCACTGATTCAAATGTTCATGAATCTATAACTTTGAATCAAGATTTTAACCTGTCTAACCTAGTGCTTAACTTCTTTGGTCGAGCTGTATTGTTTTGCGTATAAAAAAGTTTTGCCTTGTCTTTACATTTCAGTCAAAGCATATTTGATAAAATCCATGCAACCAATTCACATTTAGGGAAAATAAAATATTCTTAATCTTTTCAATCTTAAAAAACTACATCGCAGACCCCCCCCCCCCAACCCTGAAAAGTTTTTAGCTTGTTTTACCCCATGAATATTTGAGTTAAAACACTCATTATTCCTTTTTAGGACAAAAACGCTGAAAGTAATCCGAGAACTCTGAAATTGGAGGAAAACAGTTAAATTCTACATTTTTACCGGAGGCTTTCATTTATTAAAGGGACTGAGAGTGTAATTTAAAGTGTCCCCGATTTACAATGGTCCCTTTTAACTTAATCTGATCATAGATGTGGAAGATAACGTGGTTTGACTGAGAAGTGTTTTTTCTGTGAATTTTTACTTTTTTTTCTTTAAATAAAGAAATGCGCCAAGTCACTTTTGCTATGATACCTAAAACACCATAGTTTTAGTAGAAGTAAATATTTCCATTTACTGTTATAGCGCCGATAGAAGGATTATTCTCTAAGTGGATAATGAGCTAGATAGAAAGATAGATGTTACCGCCATAGTTTCAGTAGAAGTAAATATTTCCATTTACTGATAGCGCCGATTCATAAACCTAATTCGAAAATGAGATAGATGGAAAGATATATGTTACCGCCAAACTATTTCTATTGGTTCAGAATAGACACAAAACACATGGCTGAACCATGATTGGATCAGGCGCTAATGGACTCGGCATACTAGAGTGAAAATGAAGAAAAAAAACAGTTTAAAAAAAGCAAAAATTATATTTAATTTATACTTGATCAGACAAATCAAATCAAACATTGCCATATTTGCTATAGAGGGTCACTTGAGATTACACTTGCAATCCCTTTTAAAAAGGGAAAAGTTTTAATAGTGTTAACAATGAATCGACTTCAGTTTCACTATTCTCAAATAAATAAAAATTGAGGATTATGAATTGTATTTTACTTTCGCTGGATTTTTTCCACTCGGGCACCCCTCTTTCAAGATTTTAAAACTTTCTGCATAAGAGATACAGGAACGAATCACTTGTCCCAACCTGTCATTTTCTAATATCTATATCTTTGCAACAGTTTAGTTCGTAAACCTTTGAAATTTCAAACTTAGAAATGAAATAATTTGAAACAGAACAGGTTTACACCATCAGTTTGCAAAGATAAAATAGAATTTGAGGCGAATTATCAGTTCCTTTACCATTTCCAACTTGATGGGGGCCGTTGCGACAAATTAAACTTTCGGACGCCGAAAGGTATAAACTAACAGTGTGGAAAGGTTTGAATTGTATCCTGAGTTTCTCCGAGTGAGGTTCAATATTTAGAAAATTTTTTCCTTTTAATTCTTTCTTGACAAGATCACCAAGCCCAGGCCTAGATAATAATAACATCAACAAGTTTATTTTAAAAAAATTATGTCGATAAGAAAAATATTTAAGTACCATTTTAAAGATATATTAGGGGAGTGACTCATTATTGATGAATGTCTCAAATTTTCCTTTCCCTATATCTTTTCAACCTTATGATGTAAATTTTTGATATTTCAAACTTAGATTATTAGATCTAACAGATTTCATAGTTTTAAATATCTAAAGTCTACGACATTGGGTTGCAAAGATGAAGGTGTTAGAAAATCTGAGTTTGTGGCAAAGACTCAATTAATTATTTCTGAATGTCACAGGCTAAGATTACACACCATGGGTGGTTTACAAAAGGGGTTGTGCAGATCAAGGAACTCAAATAACTTTTATTTCTAAAAATATAATGAGAACCATGAAAACTGAAATAGGACTACGACGTTTAGAATTCAGTTGTGATTTTCATATTCCAATAAACATGGTTTATGGCTTAGACTAGAGGAATTTAATAATTCAATTTATGTTCTGTATCCTCCATTTATTCTCGCGATCACTCCCTTTTTTGATTGAATTAGTTTGAACCTACTTTGATAAGGAATTTTTTGAAGTGACTCTGTATCCCATACTACTCCCATCCATAGAACTCGTTCCGTCTGTTGAGAGATGACCCATCTCCGACTGCGTATCAGCAGGCCGGTCGATCTAGGTAGGAAACTTTTTAATTGACGGAATCCGTTAAACCCATTCTCGTTAGGCTATTTCTGATTTGTAAAATCTTCCAAGTTTGTGCAATGAAATATTGTTTAATTAGTTAATCTAAAACTTTTCAACTTTAGATAATTCCTTTATCCGGAAAAATATTATGCATGAAAAGTTTAAATAAAAGATTTTTAAGCTAAACAATTAAAAACAAAAGGACTGAACACTTTCTAGCTGGATTGGTGCAAAGTGATTAAATACTAAAGTGGGCCAAACTCATAGTTGGATGACGACATTTTATGTCCCAAGTATTTAAAAATAATATATTTATATATGTATTGAAATTTGCAATGGAAAAAATTCCGAGATTTGATCGTAACAACCCGAACAAAAAAAATCTCTTAAACAAATTTCTTTTCGAAGTTTTTTTAACACCTTTAAATTTTAGTGCACTTTCTTTAGTTTAGATACTTGTCTCTTGCTCCTCGATTTAAAGGGTTGTAAGTTGTAACTGGTATTATTTTTCAAAAACAGTGACAATGCAGAATTTAAGTAAATGTTGTAAGTTAACCAAATAAAATTAACGTTCTCATTTGTAAATGCTTAATCAAGAGATCCCGAGATTCTCAACACTAAAAGTTAAGGTCTTAGATTCCCAGGCTGTTTTTTGATTTAGTATTAATTATCTTTTTTGAAATAAATGCATAATTAATTATGTGTACATCTATTTATTTCAAGTAAAATCTAAATTTCCTTAATTGCTTTATCTGGTAATTTCCTTTTTCAAGATTTTGTTTTATTTTGCCATTCATTGCAGTTTTTTTCAAGATAAAATATGATACAGCGGTAGGCGATTATATCAACACAATGAAGACGGCTTTCGATTTAAATTTTGATTTAAATCAAGCTGTTGAACAGCATGGATACACATAAACATAGAAGTCAAGAGAATGTATAATCAAAATGGCTTCTTTTTAATTACTTGTAATTCGATCAAAACTTATATAAAAAAGTAGTTTTTATTGTATTGATATAATCGCTTACCAATGTATTTAATCAAATTATGTTAGACCAAAAGTTAAAAAATTAGAAAGTTAATTAATGTTTATTTACCATTATGTTTTTGTGTTTGAAATAAATCTATAATAACAAACTCAGAAAACACTAATCTGCAAAGAACTTCAACTTATCTATATATTTAACCTTTTTTAAAGGTATTTTTAAACAGAAAAAAAGTTCTCCTGGTTCTCCGACTCGAACATTTTTGAATCAGACATTGTTATTACCGGTGGGTTTTTATCTACCATTTAATGAAATAAGGGCTAAAGGGTATGTCATGATCTAAATTGAGACTCACACAGATTTTCTTTAACTACAGTAACTGAAGATGCTAAAGTAATAAAAGCCATGCAATGAAGAACATTTCCATTTTCTTTTTTTCTAATTAAATATCGTATTGACTCAGTCTGTTTTAAATACAGCATATTTAAAAAAGTATTTTAGAAGTATCTTGTCAGTTTCAATTTTCTTAAAACTAAAAAACGTCAAAAAATGCGGGAAATTCTAATCCGGGAAATTATGTTAAAGAAAAACAGTTCTAACCCTGGAATCCGTACAACTCTCTGTTGGAGCCTGAAAAGTAACACTTGGGACTTTACGTTGATACTTGTTGAAAAAGAACCTGTTGGTCCATTTTTGTAATTGGTTGAAATTAACAGATGTTACTGGAGTGATATGTATTGGATGCAGATACACAATTTACAACTCCTGAGGCCGAATTTAATGAATTTGAACCGCGTCCTGAACTACCAATCACCGGTTCAAATTGCGTGCTGACTCTCATCTCGAAACACTGATTTAAATTTCAAGTTGATCAGAACATGTTTTAACCGCGTTTAATATTTGAACCTCGTCTAGGCACGGTTCAAATTATCTAAATTCAGCCTCTGGTCTTATACAAATGTGGGCTGAGCTAAAAATTAAGTAAAAGTTACATTTAATAAAATTAAATTCTGAGAAAAGTTAGTATCTCAATAATTTTTGAAAACTTGATTTCATCGTCCTATCCCCCCCCCCCCGTCCCTCCTTATTTTTTGTACTTAATCTACTAAGAATTTTAATGTTCCAGTCCTAAACATGTTCTGTAGTAAATTCTTTAGAAAGGCTGGCAGTGAGACAAACAGATTTTAATGCGTTGTTCCTTAATGTCAGAAGTGTTTTTATTCTTCATGTTTTCAATTAGTTCCTTCGTTTTCCTCTTTTAACATTTTTAATCCGAAACATTCAACTTACCTTACCTTACCTTACTTTTAATCCTACACACTCTAACCTTAATACTTTTAATCCTACACATTCTAACCTTTATACTTTTAATTCTACACATTCTAACCTTTATACTTTTAATCCTACTCATTCTAACCTTAATACTTTTAATCCTACACATTCTAACCTTAATACCTTTTATTCTACACATTTTAACCTGTATACTTTTAATCCTACACACTCTAACCTTAATACTTTTAATTCTACACATTCTAACCTTTATACTTTTAATCCTACACATTCTAACCATTTTACTTTTAATCCTACACATTCTAACCTTTATACTTTTAATTCTACACATTCTAACCTTTATACTTTTAATCCTACACATTCTAACCATTTTACTTTTAATCCTACACATTCTAACCTTTATACTTTTAATTCTACACATTCTAACCTTTATACTTTTAATCCTACACATTCTAACCTTTATACTTTTAATTCTACACATTCTTACCTTTACACTTTTAGTCCTACACATTCTAACTTTTATACTTTTAATCCTACTCATTCTAATATTTACACTTTTAATACTACACATTCTAACTTTTATACTTTTAATCATTCACATTCTAACCGTTATACTTTTCACCCTGCACATTCTAACCATTATACTTTTAATCCTACACATTCTAACCATTATACTTTTAATCCTACACATTCTAATATTTACACTTTTAATCCTACACATTCTAATATTTACACTTTTAATCCTACACATTCTAATATTTATACTTTTAATCCTACTCATTCTAATATTTACAATTTTAATCCTACACATTCTAACTTTTATACTTTTAATCCTACACATTCTAACCTTTACACTTTTAATCCTACTCATTCTAATATTTACACTTTTAATCCTACACATTCTAACTTTTATACTTATAATCCTACACACTCTAACCTTAATACTTTTAATCCTACACATTCTAACTTTTATACTTTTAATCATTCACATTCTAACCATTAATCCTAAACATTCTAATATTTACACTTTTAATCCTACACATTCTAATATTTACACTTTTAATCCTACACATTCTAACCTGTATAATTTAAATCAAATACATTTAACATCTAATATTAAATTTAAACATTAGTTTTAGATTGTGCTGGCAAAGTCAGCTAATCCTGCAGGTGTTTTGTGGACAGTTCTAAGTGTTTTTGTAATAGAAAACTTATATTTACAAATAGTTTAGTCACATTTGTTCTAGAATATTGCTTAAAGGGACTAAAAAAGTAATTAAAAGTGACTCTCCATTGATAAGGTAACATGTCTGATTCACAACGGTAACCCTAAAAGCTATGTCTGATCTAGAATGCATTAGATATCAATGTTTTTGTTTTGGAAAACTGTTCATTTTCTTTTGTGTGTTTCTCTTCTAGCGCATTTCTTGCTTCAGAAACATTAGAGAAATCATTAGAATTCAACACTTTCTACGCTTACCTATATTATTGATTAGATTGCAGTTTTAAAGGTATCCTTGTAAATCGGACATGAACCCTCTATGTAAGTAGGTTAACTTGAAATCACGTTTATTGTTCGTTCTTGATTAAATATGTTACCTTGATATGTTTGATACCACCCTTGCCATCGTCCACAGTAACCAGGGTTGGACCCTCCTCGTCATCATCAGATTCTCCCTGGTAAACAACTCAATCCTTAACCCTAAAAGGGGGGGGGGGTGTTGGACCCCCTTTAGTGTTTTTGCCCCAGTACTTTAATTTTTGACACAATCACAAAAGGATTTTTATAATTCTTTTTATGCATAGAGTAGAATACCCGACTGGCACTCTACCCTATGCATAAAAAAGTGATTTAAAAAAACTAAATAACCCGTTACATTTTTGTGACTAAAGCTACTTTTGTGACTAAAAAAAAGGACAATACCACCATTTTTTAAGGACTGATGAGGATATGAAATATATCGAAATTAATTTCCAAACCCGAGTTTTTCTACCTGTGAGAGTGAAACCTTTTTTTGCCAGTTTGGACAATTTACATAAAAAAAGGATTAATGAATGAAACCAGGATTAACTCAGGATTAACTATAAATGAATCCAGGATTATGTCAGGATTAACTATGAATAAAGTCAGGAATAAGCTAGGATTGACTTTAAATGAATTCAGGATTTAGTCAGAATTAACAATGAATAAAGTCAGGATTAAGTTCCTCCGGATCTAATTCTCCCTCCCATTCATAAGGTCGGTTCGTTTCTTTTTTCCACCACAACATTCTGAAAATGTTTAAAGATTATTAATTTAACCTTAATTCTAAAACTGATCTTGGAACTTTTGATATTTGTTTAGGTCCGACAGATTAAGGTAATTCTTTCTGGATATCTCTATCTATAGTTTAATGGGAGATCCCGAAATACAAGTCAGCTGTTTTTCAAGCATTAAGCATTACAACAGTTTCTACCTTTTAATTTTACCTAAATCAATAATCATGATGTCCCAAAGTTGTTGTTCCTTGTTCACTCTTCATCCAACACCGAGATTTAAAGCGATTAATAAAAACATTACCTGCGGTTTCGTTATCTCGCAGGTTTTAAACTTCCATAATTTCCGTCCCAACTCCGCTTGGTTCTAGCACACCATCCGTCCTTCCTCAGGTTCTCAATCAATCTTTGATATTTGCTTATCCCAATGTTTTTAAATCACTAACCCCGTCTTCGTGCTACATCCGACCACTTTCTTTTTCGTCCTTGCTCCGTATTCGTCCTTGCCTCTTCTGCGTTCTAACTCCAAACCCGTCCTGGCTCCGACTCTATTCTAATTTGTGATTAGAAATCGGTCACTCTACATATTTATTAATCTGCATGCAATATAATAAAATTGTTAACTAAACTCTGAAAAGCTGAAACTAATTCAGACCCTGAACATTAATCTGATCCTGGTTCTCTTATGACTAGCAAGAAAGCACTGTCTGTGCATAGGGTTTAGAACATAGATATCAATGATAGTGCATTTGAATATGTGTAACTACCCCAAATCCTGGTCTATAACCGAGTATGAAAAATAAAAATACTGAATAAAAAAGTACTCATAGTATTGTTAGTAAGTTATATATAAAAGAAATGCGATTTTGTAGTATTTTTAGGATCAGCAAAACGTGTCGAATTCTAACCTTTTTTTGAAAACATGAACAAAAGTACGAAGCCCAAGAAAACTACAATATCTTTATCTTGTGTCCTATCTGTTTAATCTACGTTAAAGTCACTTTATGAAAATGAGCATGTAATTGTAATTTGTAACCGGAGATTTTATTTGAATTCAACTTAAACTATTAAAAATCTAGATTTGGGTCTGGTGGAAAATATTCGTGTTAAAAGATCGAATCTAGGAATGGATTAAATGATTAGATACACCCCTGTTTAGGAAAGTGATCCCAATATTGATAAAAGAGAGATAAAATATAAACACTCCTAGAATTAAAGGGACCCTTCGTGAAAATTTACAACGAAACTCCTGAAACCTTTATCAGATTAGATTATCTTCGGATCTAATCTAATTCCTGTAGTAGAATTGCGCAAGTCCCTTTTGAAGAGAAACCCAAATTAATGATAATCAGTTTTCACAATTATAAACATTAACCCTTTAACCCTCAACAAGAGAAAAAAAACTGAAAGAGAACTTTCCAGAGAAATATGTAGGAAAAAGAGCTGAATACATATCAGCGGTATAGGAACATGAAGATAGATTAGTCTTGTAAAAAACATTTTGAAGAAAATATATTTCAGTTCTTAATTTCAGACAAATCAACAAATATTCAGACATATAGACCAATTAAATTCTAGAAAATATTATTTAATTAAATTCAGATTTTATTTTCATAACAGGACATATTTTGAAGTAAACTGTTTAAATTTGATCGACTTTTTTTTGCCAACACAGCATTTTTTCACCCCTTTACTCGACTTCTCACATCACAGAAGAAAAAAATACTAATGTGGAAAGCAAAAATCAGATATTTAATGGGTCAGTCATTTTTCAATTGTAATCCCGGACAATGTTAAAGGGGGTTTAAAATACACATAAATAAAAACTGATTGCCCGAAATTTCTTTTTTGACAACAATAATGTTACATTTAAAGCTGGATGATGATTTATATCAGTTTTCATATTTGGATCAGGATTTATATGTAATCTTAATTTGTTTTTATAAATCTACATTGTAATGTAACCCTTTACAATTTAATTAAAAAATGGTTTTTTTTCTTTTTTTGTACAATTACACTTAAAAAGACAACAACAAAAAAGGAAATGTTTTGATAAAATAGAGTTGTTTTCCAAAGCTTATGTTTCGGACAAAAACAATCAGCTAAATACCGGAATACATGTTTTTTAATTAAAAAAAACTAAAATTCCTTTCAATTGCTGATTTTAACGAAAGGAATATTTTGCAAAAATAAAAGAAACTAGTAAAAATGAAGAAACCATTGTCAAACTATTATTAATTTACACTTTTTGACAATATGTTAGGAAAAAAAATTGATATAAAATGTGTTCAACAGACCACCCTAACACGCTGGAAATAATTTCAGGAAGACATTCTTTTTTTCAAAACATTTTCTTTAGTGTTAAAAATGTAAGAGACATTTTTAATTCTAATTATAACAAATTTTCTTTACGGTCAGCTCTTTAAACAATAATTGAATTTGAAAAAAATTGGGAATAGTGAAATTAGTTAGTTCCGAAGCCACCCTTGAGATTTGAGAAATTTTTATACCACCGTTAAAATTACATTACCTTGATTACAAACATATTTGATACATTTACTATAAGTTACAAAATATATTCATGTAACACACTTATGAATATTCAGGCTGACCGCTGGGCGCTAACTGAAACACAATGAAGTTTGAAGGGTCTTCAGTCGGAGTATAAGTTTCAGGTTCGGGCGCGTTTAAAAATCTGAAATTTGCCAGTTTTTCACGGGGATATTCACATTCACTATACTACTAAACAGAAAACAAGGAAGTTTAAGATGTAATCAAACATTTTAATATATTACATATTACAGTAAAAGCACGGAGTAAGGAAAACAGACGAAAAAAAATAAAATAAAAATACTAAATGATATAAAGTGCTTTGGTTCGGTTAGAGATATTTTGGCTACTTTGGTTCTGTTAGAGATATCTTGATTACTGGTTCTATTAGAGATATTTTGGTTACTGGTTCTATTAGAGATATTTTGGTTACTGGTTCTATAAGAGATATCTTGGTTATTAGTTCTATTAGAGATATCTTGGTTATTGGTTCTATTAGAGATATCTTGATTACTGGTACTATTAGAGATATCTTGGCTACTGGTTCTATTAGAGATATCTTGGTTACTGGTTCTATTAGAGATATCTTGGTTATTGGTTCTGTTAGAGATATCTTGGTTACTGGTTCTATTAGAGATATCTTGGTTGCTTGTTCTTTTAGAGATATTTCGGTTACTTGTTCTTTTAGAGATATTTTGGTTACTGGTTCAATTAGAGATATCTTGGTTACTGGTTCTATTAGAGATATCATGGTTACTGTTTCTGTTAGAGATATCTTGGTTACTGGTTCTATTAGAGATATCTTGGTTACTGGTTCTATTAGAAGATCTTGTTTACTGTGGAACTTTTAAAGATATCTTGGATACTGGTTCTTTTAGAGATATCTTGGTTACTGTTTCTATTAGAGATATTTTGGTTACTGGTTCTAATAGAGATGTTTTGGTTACTGGTTCTTTTAGAGATATTTTGGTTACTGGTTTTAATAGAGATATTTTGGTTACTGGTTCTTTTAGAGATATTTTTGTCAATAGTTTTATTAGAGATATTTTGGTTACTGGTTCTATTAGAGATATTTTGATTACTGGTTCTAATAGAGATATTTTGGTTACTGGTTCTTTTGGAGATAATTTGGTTACTGGTTTTAGTAAAGATATTTTGGTTACTGGTTCTAATAGAGATATTTTGGTTACTGGTTCTTTTGGAGATAATTTGGTTACTGGTTTTAGTAAAGATATTTTGGTTACTGGTTCTTTTAGAGATATTTTTGTTACTGGTTCTATTAGAGATATTTTGGTTCCTGGTTCTATTACAGACAATTTGGTTACTGGTTCTATTAGAGATACTTTAGTTACTGGTTCTAATAGAGATATTTTGGTTACTGGTTCTATTAGAGATATTTTTGTTACTGGTTCTATTAGAAATATTTTGGTTACTGGTTCTAATAGAGATATTTTGGTTGCTGGTTCTAATAGAGATATTTTGGTTACTGGTTCTTTTAGAGATATTTTGGTTACTGGTTTTAGTAGAGATATTTTGGTTACTGGTTCTTTTCGAGATATTTTGGTTACTGGTTCTATTAGAGATATTTTTTTTACTGGTTTTAATAGAGATATTTTGGTTACTGGTTCTATTAGAGATATTTCGGTTACTGGTTTTATCAGAGATATCTTGGTGACTGGTTCTAATGGAGATATTTTGGTTACTGGTTCTTTTAGAGATATTTTGGTTACTGGTTCTTTTAGAGATATTTTTGTTATTGGTTCTAATAGAGATATTTTGGATACTGGTTCTATTAGAGATATTTTGGTTACTGGTTCTTTTAGAGGTATTTTGGTTACTGGTTTTAATAGAGATATTTTGGTTACTGGTTCTTTTAGAGATATTTTTGTCACTGGTTCTTTTAGAGATATTTTGATTACTGGTTCTATTAGAGATATTTTGCTTACTGGTTCTTTTAGAGATATTTTAGTTACTGGTTCTATTAGAGATATCTTGTTTACTGGTTCTATTAGAGATATTTTGGTTACTGGTTCTTTTAGAGATATTTTGGTTACTGGTTCTATTAGAGATATTTTGGTTACTGGTTCTATTAGAGATATTTTAGTTACTGGTTCTATTAGAGATATCTTGTTTACTGGTTCTTAGAGATATTTTGGTTACTGGTTCTTTTAGAGATATTTTGGTTACTGGTTCTATTAGAGATATTTTGGTTACTGGTTCTAATAGAGATATTTTGGTTACTGGTTCTATTGGAGATATTTTGGTTACTGGTTTGATTAAAGAAATCCTAGAAGATAAATAAGATCAAAATTATAAATTAGAAATGAATAATTACACTATTTTAGAAATAGTAAATATTTCCTTCATATCAAAGAAAGCAATTTAAATGAGTTGAGTCCAGAATAGAATATATAGAGAGGAATTTACTAGAAAAAAGTGTAAAATGGCCATTTTGTTGTACTGTTTCCATACTGCAGGTGTACTTCACATATTTATGCGATATAACCTGTTGGGCCCTGGAATATCATTTTATAGAAAATCTAAAATTATTGTTAAAAGAAAACCAAATTATGAAATAGGCTGGTTTCATAATTGACCAATGATCATTTCACATAGACTCTCTGCCTTCCACTTTACAAACGATGATTTTCCGTTATAACTATAAATCAAATGATGTTTTTATTCACCTAATTCATTATAAAGTTTATTTAACAGTTTAAAAAATTCGAAATTGAAATGGATATTCTAGGGAACATACTGTATAAATGTACTCTGCTGCATATAATTTGTGAACATTTAGATGATTTTTACACTTTGAACTCCCTTTCAGGCTGAAAGGGACTGAAAAAATTCATACCGAGAGATTCTTTTAATTCCTCTCTATATATTCTATTCTCTATGGTTGAGTCATTGCCGCAAACTCAAATTTTTTAATCCCTATATCTTTGCAACCTTTTGGAGTAACTCCTTTATATTTTAAACTTAGATTATTTGATCTAACAAAAATGTATAGTTCGTTATGTCTAGGGTTGATATTGGGTTGCAAAGATATAGGAATTAGAAATTCAGAGTTTGCGGCAAAAACTAAATTCCTTTGGTCCAATAAATTAACTTAAAGATAGAGATGAAGTTGTTGTTTATTACAAAAAAAAAAGGTCGGGAGGCGGGGATATGAAGGGGGAGTAAGGTGGCGGAGTAGACGGTGGAGTGAGGGGGGGGGGTATGTATACAGAAGAACTGGATACAGGTAGATTAGCGTATGAGGTCTTGTCACAATATCTACTGGAGAATGACCGGCCAGGTAAAGCTAGATGACCTGGGAAAGCCTGAGAGACCTGAGACCTTAGTGATATATCGGAGAGATCTCGCAATACTAAATAATCAGATTCAACACCTTAGGAATTAAAACAGGGGCAACAAAAATATACTTTACTTTTTTCTTATTTCATTTTTTTTCTGATACTTTGACTTGTGATTTTGTCTCCCATATTTTTGTCATTATTTATTCGTTGTATTTTTTTCGTCAAAGTACTTTTTGTTTCTTTCTTGCTTTTAAAAACTTTACTCTCTATACTTACGTCCTTTTTTTCTTAAGACGTCTTTTTTATTCTATTTCATTAATCCATTTTAAAACAGTTTTATTTCAAACAAATTATCTATAACCTACAACAAAAGTAAGATTGTTAAAAATGTAAAATCTGGACAAAACAGTAAAATGTAAAATCTTTACGTTATAAAAAGTTTTAATAAAAAGTATAAAACATGTGGTTTCAATTCTACTAATATAAGCCTTCTGGAAAATGACTAAATCTACAAAAAAATGTTCCGAAACAGTTATTTACATTATGTAGTGTATGCATATTTACATTATGTAGTGTATGCATATTAAATATTAGTTGGAGTACCCGGTGTTGCTCAGGTTTAAATTAATTATCATAGTCGAAGTTAATCCCACCGTTTACCCGCGCTTGTAAGTAAATTTTTAGCTTTGTTCCCAGCGTTGCCCGTGAAATTTAAAATTTGTCAAACAAAAATTAGCTGATTTGGTCCAGCCGTTTGGCCAGCTATGACGAACATGTATTTACGAGCAAAGAGGTTTATTAAATAGATAAGGCATGTTATATATCATGGAATATTCAGATTTTTTTAATAGTGTAGAAATTAATAGAATTATAAGTAAATGTAAAAAGTTATTACATTTGTTTATCATAAATGAGACTGCACTGGTGTAAAATAAAGTGAAAAACAATATATCTACATACTGTAAGGAACAGGACTATATTTTTCAAATTTTTTGAAGATTTTATTTTCTTCTTTAAATATTAAACTGCAATACTCTTTAGCAATGAACAAAGCTTCTTAAACATATTAGGCATGAAAAATAATATCAGCTGAGGCCGAATTTAAAGAATTTGAGCGGCGGCTTAAATTTAAGCCGCGGCTCAAATATGGTTGGTGTCACTTAAAATTGTATTCAATGTTTCAAGATTTAAGCCGGCGCTCAATTGAAACCGGTTTTTGACGGATTTAAGACGCGGCTCGAATTCATTAAATTCGGACACTGAGAGCCTTTTTTGGAATGGCAATACTTAGGGAATATGCACTTAAGCTGCTTCCATTTAGCTACTGCATTCGCATGATCTCACTAAAGCTGCTTCTCATTAAGCTGCGTCATGTGAGAATGGTCATACTTATGCTCGTTCCCTTAAGCGGATTCAGGTGAGCTGCTTCCAATAAGCTGTACAATGTGAATGACCTCACCATTGCTGCTTCCATCAAGCTGCTTTATGTGAATGATCTCACTATAAAAGCGCAGCTTTCATTAAGCTGCTTCATGTGAATGATCTGACTAAATATGTTTCCCTTTAGCTGCTTTAGGTGAATGATCTCACTAATGCTGCTTCCATTAGGCGGCTACATGTGAATAATCTCACTAAAGCTGATTCTAATTAGCTGCTTCATGATCTCACTAATGTCGCTGCTTTATGTGAATGACCTTACTAAAGCTGCTGCTTTCACCGTCACTGTAAGAGTTCCAACCTGAACAGTATATTTATAGTACATTAGTGCATGAAAAATATTTACGAAAAAGGAACAACTCTAAAATTTATTAATTTGAAAACTTTTATCAGCAGTAAAATGATTAGAAGAGTAGCAAGGAAACAATTGTAATTTGCAGAGTTGGGTATATAAACTAAACAACTAAACAGAAGAATTTCTTTATGTGAAGAGAATAACTGGTTGTCTTTCTGGGGTTTTTTAAGCTTTGTAATACCAAATTCAATATATATTTAATTATACAAATCAATAAATAAATCAATTAAAGGATAAATCACAGAAAAGGATAAATAAAATGAAAGGATGAATAAAATGAAAGGATGAATAAAATGAAAGGATGAATAAAATGAAAGGATAAATAAAATAAAAGGATGAATCAAATGAAAGGATGAATCTAATAAAAGGAGGAATTAAATGAAAGGATGAATCAAATGAAAAGATGATTCAAATGAAAGGATGAATAAAAAGAAAAGATGATTCAAATGAAAGGATGAATCAAATGAAAAGATGATTCAAATGAAAGGATGAATAAAAAGAAAAGATGATTCAAATGAAAGAATGAATAAAATAAAACGATGAATCAAATAAAAGGATGAATAAAATGAAAGGATGAATCAAATGAAAGAATGAATAAAATGAAAGGATGAATCAAATAAAGGGATGAATCAAGTGAAAGAATGAATCAAATTAAAGGATTAATCAAATGAAAATAAAATAAAATGAAAGAATGAATCAAATGAAAGGATGACTTAAATGAAAGGATGAATAAAATGAAAGGATGAATAAAATGAAAGGATGAATCAAATGAAAGGATGAATCAAATGAAATGATGAATTAAATGAAATGATGAAAAAAAGGATGAATAATCTCACCAGGTTTCCATAAGTATCTTTAATCTGTACCCTATGATCTACCAGATCCCTGTCAAGCTTACAAAGATCTATAACTCCAGATCCAACCTCATCACATTCAAGATCAGGGTTCGAATCCTCTGGCTCCGAGACCACACAAAACCTCATCATCCGTCCCTTCTCCGTCTCTCCTTTTAGTATCTTAGAGAGGGTTCTCCTCCGCCCATTCTCAGCTCCACGCTCAAATGATATCATCTTACTGTTTTTAAATCTTTTCATCATTTTATTTAATTTATTTGAAGAATTTCAATCCCGGGTTTTAAAAAAAATTATTTATTTGCTGAGACAAATATGATTCGTTCCAAAAGAAAGCACAGAGATCTAGCCACTATAAATGTCATGCATCAAATTCTTTTTTAGAAATATAATCTGCTAGAATCTTCTTATCTATACATGTATCAGTTCTTTCATTACCTTTTATGAGAATAAATTTAAAAACAAAGCAAGTATAAGTCGAGGAGGGGGGAGGGGAAGAGGGGTAAAGACCTAATCCCCAGATTTTTTAAATGATCCGTATCACTCTAGAACAGTCTTCTAAAACGTGAAAATGTATTTTTTTTTAAACAATTCTCAGTGGAAAGATTGCTTTGCTTAATATTGAGGATTAACCGGCACTGGGTGTTTCAATATAAATGACAGTTTAGGAAACTGTGTTTGAATTATAAAAACAAACTGGGGCACTTGAAGGTGGATAATTTTTTTCTTGGAAAATAAGAAAAAAATTTTTTTTCTCTAAAATTGGTAAAATTGTGGTGCATCCTGTCATGTATATTCCTACTGTCCTACCCTACTAGAGAGGATAGACCCGACATTCTCTAAGGTTAACCTATGTTTATTCCTACTGTCCTACCCTACTAGAGAGGATAGACCCGACCTTCTCTAAGGTTAAACTATGTTTATTCCTACTGTCCTACCCTACTAGAGAGGATAGACCCGACCTTCTCTAAGGTTAACCTATGTTTATTCCTACTGTCCTACCCTACTAGAGAGGATAGACCCGACCTTCTCTAAGGTTAACCTATGTTTATTCCTACTGTCCTACCCTACTAGAGAGGAAAGACCCGACCTTCTCTAAGGTTAACCTCTAAATTGAAAACTAGAGGAATGTCTCCAGTGTAATCTAAGATAGGAATGTAGATGTAGGAAGGGAGGGGGAAAGTTTAAAACTAAAAAATGTCCAAAAATTTGACGCAAATTTCTTAGAAGTGAAAGATTTTCTTTCCTGAAGTTGAACGTTATCTTTTCTCCAGGGTTAGGTTTGGGTAGGGAGAAGGGTGTCTCCAGGTCCTCCTGGGGTACGTCTAGGAAACTGTATTCTATGTACAGGTTACTGATATTGGGATCATCCAGGAACTAAATTCAACCAGTTCAAAAAAATTATAATATATCGAGATAAATTTGACTGATTTTTAAAGGTTTCTTTATTTTAAGAGTGACATAATTCAATTTAAAATTCAGTGATGGTGATGGACCAAACCTCTGTAGAGTAAAAAAGTAGATGTTAGTTCCACATTCAACACATTCAACCACATTCAACACATTCAACCACATTCAACACATTCAACCACATTCAACATCCACTAATTCAATTTGCAAACCTGGGTCTAAGACACGAAAACGGAGTTATTCTTTTTGTGGAAAGCAAGAAACAAAATATCCATTATTCTAAAAACTTAAGATATAAAAGTTGTCCCTCTTACTTTTCACCGAGACAATACTGATTAATTAGAAAATATGAAAATTTTTATTAAAAGGTTATTGTATTGAAACTAGGAGGTTTTGATGGTCTTAATAGATTTTTTCAAGATTTAAATTAGATTTTTTCCAGTTTTAAATTAGAGTTTTGTTCAAAATTGATTTTAGTATTTGGTGGAGTTTGTCACATAATTAGATTCTTAAGGTCAATAACAAAGTGATTTTATTTTAATTAAATAATATATTTTATTTTGTTTTTGAACTGAATCCCTGGGCTCCTTTCTCCCCCTCGAAATCTGACACAATTATCAGAATGTTCTCGTTCATGTTCAGGTTCAGTTCTCCAGTATCAGGTCCAACCACTACTCCTTCCGAGTCATGGGAGTCAAACTCAGTATCTACATGTACCTGGAGAAATCAAACTCTGTATCTAACATTAAACTATGGTTGCCATGAAACTATTAACAAAATTATGCGTATCCCCTAAATACATTTTTGATCTCCTCCCACTGCAGTACACAGATTTGACGCATGAGATATGGCGGTCTATATATTTCTTGTTTGCAATTAAACTATAATAAATAATAAAATAAAATATAATATTTTACTAAAAACATGAGATATGGTTCCTGGTCTATATATTTCTTGTTTGCAATTAAACTATAATAAATAATAAAATAAAATATAATATTTTACTAAAAACACGAGTTTTTCCAACACTCTGTGATTTTCAAATCCTTATATCTTGTCAACCTGATGTCGTGGACCTTTAAAAATTCAAAATTTTAAAATTTAATTTCAAATTATGAATTGTGTCAGATAAAAAGTCAAAATTTGTAGTGGCAAAGTTTTACTCCATCAGACTGCAAAGATATAGGGATTAAAAAATTTTAATTTGTGGCAAAAATTCAATCCTTTCCAATACCATACCTTTGATTTTCTAATGTTTCTGTCATCTCTACTTGTAGGGTTGGTTTCCGTTCCACTTGTTGTACTTATTCCATTTGTTCTATCTCCCTCACTAACACTTTCATCATCATCATCATCATCATCATCATAATCCTCATCATCATCATCATCTTCATCATCATCATCATCACCTTCATCATCTTCATCAACTTCATCATCCTCTTCGTCATCAGTTGAATCCTCACTAGTATCATCCTCATCCTCACTCTCTTCTATCTCGTGAGATGATTGAACCTGAGGAGGAGGAATAGGTTTAGGTTTCTTCTTCTCTTTACTCTCATCCCTTGTCTGATCTTGTTTTGTATTCTGAGAATCCAGTGATGTATCAGGGTTCATCTGATTCTCCGGAGTAGTTTTAGGTTTGCCGGGTTTGGTTCTGGGAGGTTTAATCCTGCTTCGGGTTATATTCTCTAGCTTCTCCGTTGCTTTCTTACTCAGGATATTTAATACACTTGAATCCTCTGAAATCGTTCCAACTGATAAAGGTTTAGGTTCTGGGTCATCTGAAGAATTAGCTTGGGGTTCAGGCTCTGTTTTGGATTCACTTTCACTTTCAGGCTCAGGCTCAGGCTCAGGCTTAGGTAAAGGCTTAGGTTTCGATTTAGGTTTGATCTTTTTCTCTTTCTCTGCCTTTTCTTTTTCTTCCTCTTTTTTGGTTTCAACGACTGGATTGTCTTCCGTTTTTTGATTAGATTTAATTTCACTTTCTTTGTCAGGTTTAGGATTTATAATTTTTCTCTCTGGTTTAGGATGCGCAGATTTATTCAAAATTATACTCTTTTGCGCAGTATTATCAGTTTTATTTTTCTGCATCAATCTTTTTCTTTCAAGCAAACTTTTCCCTTGATGTCTGTTTGCTCCTGAACTAAGTTGGGTTCTCTCTCCCTGGAGAAAATGAACATCCTTCTCCAACCTGAGAGGTTGGTTTGTCCTCGTCTCCTCCAGCTGTTTCTCTTGTTTGTAAACAACTATTGAACGAACATCATGGATATGAAGACGGAACCAGAGATCTACAGTTCCCAAGACTTCATCCTGGAATATAAAATATAAATAGTTTGTTAAAAATATTAAGTACTTTGCTGTTCTGGGGAACAATTTGATCTAAAAAACATCCAAATCGTATAAGGGATGTCTTGCTGGCCAAATTGGACTAAAGCGTAAATTAAAACAGACTTTGTATAACTTTATGTAATTAATGGTAATTTTGTTTTGTTTTAAAGATCAAATCTGTTTTGTTTTTTCATAACTCGAGAATAAATATTGTAGAAAATACATTTATTCTTAAATAAATCAAAGTGTTTGGAGAATAGAAAATGTATAATTCATAATTTATTGACATGACTGAATATTTTAACTCAAAAACGATAAATGGATGAATTTAGATGGTTTAAGTTTATTCACCTTTGTTGATCCCTTTATTCCTCTGAGTTTAAGAGTCCTATGCAGCTTGTTGTTCGGATAATCTAGTATCTCGGAGAAATTAATATTTGTTACAGCCAACCCTTGGCAATCATTCTCCAGGACAACATGAACCTGGAAACTAACTTCTCTTGTCTCCAGGTACTCAAGGAAGGACGCGTCTACTGTAACCTAAACCAGGAGAATAATGTGTCTCTCTCGAGGAAAGAGTATTATTGTGGAATACAAGTTATAGGACAGAAACTCTGATTTTCAAACCCTTATATCTTTGCAATCCCATGTTGGTATTTTAAACTATGGATTCTGTTAAACCAATAGGTTGCAAAGATATAGGGATTAGAAAGTTTGAGGTTGTGGCTACAAACCTATAAAATTAGGTCATATAAAAAAAGAATTAGATAACCAAGTATTAGATTAATAGATCCTTTCCAAAACAGATTCTAAATTTAGAATACTCTAGGTATCCTCTGTACCTTGTAGTATGAGCTTGAATCTGGAGATAGAACAGGTCCTGTAAGTACTGGAGTATAGGACTGTTCACTCTCATAGAATATCCAACTGGCAAATACACTAGGCTCAGTTAAACCTAAACAATTTCTCTCCTGAAGTCAGAATAGTTGTGCTTTGAATCAGCGGATCAAGCACTGATCTTTATTTCATTTTAAATTCAAAAGTATCCACATAGGATTTCGAGATCAGATGATACAAGTTCATAGTTAAAGTGAAAGTATGGTATTGTAGGCTGAAGAAATAGAGTTTTATTGATATTAGTAATATGCATTTCGTCGAATCAAAGAATAATAATACACAAATGAAAATGGTAGATTTATGTCCTATAGTGATCTGCAGTTTCTAATAATACTATATTAGAAGAGCCTACTGAATTTAATTTAATCCGTTGTTTAAACCTGTTGATAGACGAGTCTACTGAATTTAATTAATCCGTTGTTCTAACCTGTTGATAGAAGAGTTTACTGAAATTAACTAATCCGTTGTTCTAACCTGTTGATAGAAGAGTTTACTGAAATTAACTAATCCGTTGTTCTAACCTGTTGATAGAAGAGGTTCCTGAGTTAAACTAATCCGTTGTTCAAACCTGCTGATAGAAGAGTCTACTGAGTTTATTTAATCCGTTGTTCAAACCTGTTGATAGAAGAGGTTCCTGAGTTAAACTAATCCTTTGTTTTAACCTGTTGATAGATTAGCCTCCTGAGATAAACTAATCCGTTGTTCTAATCTGTTGATAGAAGAGCCTCCTTAGATAACCTAATCCGTTGTTCTAACCTGTTGATAAAAGAGCCTCCTGAGATAAGCTAATCCGTTGAACATGAAGTTGGAACAGAGATTCGTTGGATTGAATATGAAGACTTCTCTCAGTTCTCTCATCTGATCCATCCCGTATCCAAGCTCTAGAACAAAAACAAGTTCAGCAAAAGAAATTGAGTCTACGCCACAAACTGTGATTTATTAATCCCTATATCTTTGGAACCCAAAGTCGTAGACATTACAAATTTCAAAGATACAGTGATTAGAAAATTTGGTCTTGTGGCAAAGATTTAAACTTTTGGTTTGATGGCTGCAAACATAATTTCCTGTAACCCTTCATTTATAGTATGTTTCAATTCAGAACGGAACCCCTAAAAGATTTGTCTGATCAAGGATATACCCATGTTTTAACCTTAAAACTGATCATTTCCATTTTGGTTCTCAATAAAAATTACTTTTAAGTAAATTTATAAAACGAAACTTTTTATTTCCCAGAAAAAAAAACTGGCTTTTCCCGAAAATGAAGTACTGTTGTGAATTGTTAATGACCCCTTCAGGGTAATAGTTTCAATTATCATCAAAATATGTATGTTCCTGCGTACATTTGTGCAGTTTTCAGATATTGTTTTTTTTCGAATTTTCTTCATAAAACTAAATCATTTTCCCAGAATGAAGTTGAAAAAACGAGAAAAGAAAGATGAAAGCAAACCTGGATTCAGTTTCATAATTCTAAAAAATTACTCAGCGTAACATTTTGCAATTTACTTAAGTTTCCAAAACAATTTGCAATAGCTAAACATTTTTTTCACAGCTTAAAGAACTGAACTCATTTTATCTCTGCTTTACCTAGGAGATACTAAACTCATTCTATCTCTGCTTCACCTAGGAGATACTGAACTCATTGTATCTCTGATATCTCTGATTTACCTTGGAGATCCTGAACTCATTGTATCTCTGTTTTCTGCCTTTCCTTGGAGATACTGAACTCATTGTATCTCTGATCTCTGCTTTACCTTGAAGAGATACTGAACTAATTGTATCTCTGATCTCTGCTTATCCTTGGAGATACTGAACTCATTGTATCTCTGCTTTACCTTGGAGATACTAAACTCATTGTATCTCTCCTTTAACTTGGAGATACTAAACTCAATGTATCTCTCCTTTACCTTGGAGATACTAAACTCAATGTATCTCTCCTTTACCTTGGAGATATTAAACTCATTTTATCTCTCATTTACCTTGGAGATACTGAACTCATTGTATCTCTGCTTTACCTAGTAGATACTAAACTCATTGTATCTCTCCTTTAACTTGGAGATACTAAACTCATTGTATCTCTGCTTTACCTTGGAGATAGTATACTCATTGTTTCTCTGATTTACCTCGGAGATACTGAACTCACTGTATCCCTGATCTCTGCTTCTAGTTTCTGAATCTTTCCAGCTCTCATCTCCAGGAGTTTCTGGTATTCTAAAATGCAAATGGTTTTGAAAAACAAGGGTTTTTAGTTTGTTTACCAGGCGGTTTGAATGTTTAAAAGTACTAACTTAACTTATCCTTAAACTAAAATTTTCTAATCCTCATACTTTTCAATCTAATTTGAAATTATGAATTCTGCTTGATTAAATCAGTTTAAAGCGTAGAAAAGATGAGGATTTGAAAAATAGAGTTTTGTTATGATTACTGTTATAGTTTAGAGATGCTAAAATTAATACCCAATGTAAGCAGGATAATAAGAAATTATTAAATGAATATTCATTACTAAACCTGCAATCTGTTCAACAAACTCCTGTTTAACCTGACCCATCCTTCTTTGCAGGATCAAGATCTCTTTCTTTTGCTCATCATTAATACTGTTCTGAACCCTAAATATACAATTTATTTTGTCATTTCTAAATAAATAAATTCGGATTTCTCTCTGACAAAGAAATTGAGTTTTGCCACAAACTCTGATTTTCTAATCCCTAATCTTTGCAATTCTATGACGTAAACCTAAGATGGTTCAACCAAAGGTTGCAAATTTGAGTTTGTTGCCAAGGCTCAATTCTTTTGAGGATGCCAGTTTAACTCAATGGTAAAATGTCACATCAAATATTCTTCGTGAACTTTATACAAAGAAAGACTTGCATGGAATGCAGCGAATTCTTAAAATATTTAAAGCTAACTTAAAAATTGCATTTGCAAAAATTTTCCTGCGTAATTTCTACCCCTTTTGTTCAAAATTCCATTCTGAGAAACAATGGATCTTGGTATGACATTATTTTTATTCTACCTGAGCAACGATCTAGTTTTTTCAAGTTCATTTATAGTTTCAAGATGTAGGATTTGGAGCTCAGCTAGTTCTTTCTCTGTACTCCTTCCTAAACACAAACTTTAGTTTCAAGATGTAGGATTTGTAGCTCCGATAGTTCTTTCTCCGTACTCCGTCCTGAACACAAACTATAGTTTAAAGATTTAGGATTTGTAGCTCCGATAGTTCTTTCTCCGTACTCCGTCCTGAACACAAACTATAGTTTATGTAGGATTTGTAGCTCCGATAGTTCTTTCTCCGTACTCCGTCCTGAACACAAACTATAGTTTAAAGATTTAGGATTTGTAGCTCCGATAGTTCTTTCTCCGTACTCCGTCCTGAACACAAACTATAGTTTCAGGATGAAGGATTTGAAGCTCCGCTAGTTCTTTCTCCGTACTCCATCCTAAACACAAACTATTATTTAAGATGTAGGATTTGGTGCGCAGCTAGTTCTTAGTACTCCGTTCTGACCACAAACTATAGTTTCACGATGTAGGTTTTGTATCTCCGCTAGTTCTTTCTCCGTACTCCGTCCTAAACACAAACTATAGTTTCAAGATGTAGGTTTTGTATCTCCGTTAGTTCTTTCTCCGTACTCTGACCTGAACACAAATTATAGTTTCAAGATGTAGAATTTGTAGCTCCGCTAGTTCTTTCTCCGTACTCCGTCCTAAACACAAACTAGGATTTGAAGCTCCGCTAGTTCTTTCTCCGTACTCCATCCTAAACACAAACTATTATTTAAGATGTAGGATTTGGTGCGCAGCTAGTTCTTAGTACTCCGTTCTGACCACAAACTTTAGTTTCACGATGTAGGTTTTGTAGCTCCGCTAGTTCTTTCTCCGTACTCCGTCCTAAACACAAACTATAGTTTCAAGATGTAGGATTTGGAGCTCAGCTAGTTCTTTCTCTGTACTCCGTCCTGAACACGAACTATAGTTTTAAGATGTAGGATTTGGAGCTCAACTAGTTCTTTCTCCGAACTCCGTCCTAAACATGAACTATAGTTTTAAGATGTTGCATTTGAAAAGTTTTGATGACTGATGGTACCTAAACCATCGACCAACGACCACTTTAGGATATCCCAAAGATTTACAAACATCTACAATAATACAATATAAGGTGGTTGAACCTGAATCTATTTTCTCCAGGAATGAGTTAGGTTCAGATCCGAAGTAGCTCAAATCTTTCTTCTGTCTAAAACCACATCCAAACTTATTCTGTACCCTTGTAACTGTATCCCGTATTCTGTACCCTCGTAACTGTATCCCGTATTCTGTATCCTTGTAACTGTAGTCCGTATTCTGTACCCTTGTAACTGTATCCCGTATTCTGTATCCTCGTAACTGTATCCCGTGTTCTGTATCCTCGTAA
Source organism: Eurytemora carolleeae (assembly GCF_000591075.1). Taxonomy (NCBI): domain Eukaryota; kingdom Metazoa; phylum Arthropoda; class Copepoda; order Calanoida; family Temoridae; genus Eurytemora; species Eurytemora carolleeae. The sequence continues at coordinate 159,111 of NW_019396389.1, forward strand.
CTGTATCCCGTATTCTGTATCCTCGTAACTGTATCCCGTATTCTGTATCCACGAAACTGTATCCCGTATTCTGTAATCTGTATTCTTTAGCCTCATTCTGCATTCTGTACATTTTATAAACCTGTATCTTGTATTCTGTGTTTTGTGTTTTGTATCTTGTGTCCTGTATATCCTGTTTCCTATATCTTGTGTTCTGTATCCTGTTTCCCATGTTCTATATTCTATGCCCTGTATCCTTCAGTCTATATTCTGAGTTCTGTATTCTGTATCCTATATCCTTGTATTTCTGTTTAGAACAAAGATATCATCGAATCTCTCAATCTAGTTTTATAAAGATGTTCTGGAATCATCAGACAGTAATAAAAAGACTAAAAATATGATTCATATTCCACGCTTTTAAAAAAAGTTTGTTTCCTAAGGTAAAGAACAGCTTCTTCTATTTCTACATTATCCAAAGTCTGTTCTCTGAAAAATAAAAAGATATTTAGTAATTTAGTAATTTCAAAGGAACTGACTACAGCTTCAAACTCTAATTTGCTTAGTCCTACATCTTTTCAACCTGATGGAGTGAACATTTGATATTTCAAACTTTGGCTTTTTATCTAGAAGAAATCATATTTTGAAATAACAAAGATATTCGACATTAGGTTTGCAACTTTGAATTAATTTTTAAAGTTTAAAAGAATAGATATTTTTCTACGATCTTCATGTTTTTTTAACGTTGCAGTTTCTTCTCTAAAACAATTAATTCTAAATTTAGATTTTTCTTCTTGGACAGTTGAAAATAAATTTTTAGATTTTTTCATTCGTTCCATTCATAAGATCTTAACAAAGCCTGTTTTGCTAAAAATAAAATAATCAAAGCGTCTGAAAAAATGACCACTCAATGGCACATAAAAGGGAGTGACTGACTATAGGTATGGTAGGTTAACTGAGAGTGCAGCATTTTACAATACAAATCAGGATTAATTTGATACCTTCAAGACGTTCTTACGTTCTGTTATTGCTACAATAATAATAATAATAATAATCTATATACATAAATAAAGTAGTTATATCTGTTTGTTTTAATTTTTCGATGTGTAATCATAGCTCATGAACCCCTTAATTTTTTTACTTGAGAACTCAGTTGAACCACGGGAATGTCTTTTAGCCTGGTTTAAAAATTCTAAGTTCAGTGCGGTTGACTTTAGTAATTATGCAATATTTGATTCTTATCCAAGACGTTTCCGATAGATTTTCTTGAATTTCATTGCAAAGACGACATTTAAAGAAATTTGCGAATGAATTAAAAGAAAAGAAAAAATAACCAGCCTTGTGCTTTTTGAAAAACGAGTTTTGGGTCTTACATAGCAATTATTAAGCATTTAGGAAGTTCTTCCACCTTGATTTATATATCGATATAAAAACATTTTAACTTGATACAGAAGACATTTTACCTTGATATACAAGACATATAACCGTGGTATTACAAGACATTTTACTTTAATATACAAGACATTTTACCTTGATAACCAAGACATTTTACCTTGATGTTCAAGACATTTAACCTTGATATTACATTTTAAGACATTTTACCTTAATATACTAGACATTTTACCTTGATATACATGACATTTAACCTTGATATTACATTTTAAGACATTTTACCTTAATATACATGACATTTTACCTTGATTTACAAGACATTTAACCTTGATGTACATGACATTTTACCTTGGTATACAAGGCATTTAACCTTGATATTACATTTTAAGATATTTTACCTTAATATACTAGACATTTTACCTTAATATACATGACATTTTACCTTGATGTACAAGACATTTTTTCATCATGATTCTCCAGATCCTCCTTCAGCTTCAAGAATTTACTCTGTAAATCCTAAAAATAGTTAAAAAAATAAAAAATGTTGAGATTACTATATTATAACCAATAATATTCTTTTTTAAATTAAAAGAAAAAATGTTATGTAAAGTACGTAAACGGAAATTCGTTCACTATTTGAGAGATAAATACACAGAGTTCTCTGACCTTGACGATCATTTAAAGGTTTAAAGTAACGTTGTACATCAAGAATTGCCTGTTTTTAATTGGAGGGTCTCATGATATTATTCCAACAGTTCCCTTTAATTGGAGGGTCTCATGATATTATACTAACAGTTCCCTTTAATTGGAGGGTCTCATGATATTATACTAACAGTTCCCTTTAATTGGAGGGTCTCATGATATTATACTAACAGTTCCCTTTAATTGGAGGGTCTCATGATATTATACTAACAGTTCCCTTTAATTGGAGGGTCTCATGATATTATACTAACAGTTCCCTTTAATTGGAGGGTGTCATGATATTAGGCTCACAGTTCCCTTTAATTGTTAAAAAAGATAACTGCAGGCAAATGTATGATTTAATTTTTGTTAAAAAATTTGGTGGTAACAGGGAACCTCCTGTAATAGATCATCTCCCCCCGGGCCCCCTGAATACCTGGAAATCTGAGTCTAGCTGTGCATAGTTATCTCTCTCCTGAGCCAGGGTATCGGCCAGTCTCCGCTTGTCGTTGAGATCACTCTTAAGTGTAGTCTCCAGCTGGGAGATCTGAACCTTCAACGCGTTCTCTGAAGCTTGATACTGACGCTCCTGATCCAGATTTCATTTATTCAAATAAATACTTTTTACTATTTTTTAGATGTAGCAGTAACTTTCTTTCTACCACGTATAACACGTAGTATGACAGAAAAGTTGTTTTGGTGAATCAATAATATTTTTGCCTATTAACAGATTTTAGTCAATTAAACCCTAAAATAGAAAGGATGGAATATCTCTTTAAAACTATTGTGATAAATGATCAATTACTATAATGGGTTAGAGAGAAAACTTGTTATTAATATTTATATCGCATACATCCTCATTCAAAGTTTATTTCCAAATATCTTTTTTAAATAACAAAAAATTCATTTTTTGTAATGAGAAATTAAGAAGGTCAAAGCTTGATAAAATTGTACCCCCCATCACCATACGTATTAGTTGAATTTGTCCTTGCTGTATCTGTTGTCTTCCAAATTGAAAAACAACAAAAATCAAAATGAATCAAGTTCAAAAGAAACTCAAGGATTCTTAGAATTCCCGATCCTTCTCCTACTCATCATATTTTGCAACATTGGTAAACAAAAAAGGTGAAATTAGCAAGTTTGCAGTTTTCCAACAAAAGATAGAAATCTACTTAAGTTTAAAATATCTCAGAAAAAAATATAAATATGTAAGTTGACACAAAGAATTTAGCGGAACAGAACGTATAGTGTTCCTGAAAAATGATTAAATTATCCCCTGTCAATGTCAAAGTAAACAAACATTTTTAAAATCATTTGAAAAATGAAATTTTCCTTCTCAATGTCGAATGCTGAGTTAAGAAGTTTCTCATTACTCTCCCTGGAGTTTACACAACCCGGAGTCAGGTTTAATTACAGGGTTAACCTCAAAATACGAGATTACAGAGACGAAATGTAAATTTAAGACCCCGGTTAATACCAAACAGGTTTGAATGGGTTAAGCTCAAAATGGCGTGAAAATCATTGAATTCAGCGAATTGAAAATAAAAAATTCAAGAACAAAAATGAAGTCAACAGAGAGTATTTTACTGCCTTACAGAATAAGTCTTTTCAACACCCCTACTTAAAGGGTGTGCATTAAAAGGTTCCCATCTATCATTTCTTCTCAAAACTATGTAAATCTCCGAATATTAAGCTGAAAATGTTCTAATTCAGGCATAAACATACGGAAGAAGTTTACATAGACCAAAAAAAAAGTGAAAAGTGGCAATTGGCTTAAACAGTCCAAAAGGTGACTATTTGCCAGCCATGATGAAAGTATCAAAAACTTTTTCAAATCGGATACAGATCGCCAGGTAGTAAAATCATAATCATAAGAATATTTAATGAGTATATATTCACCAAAGAATAAGTATGAATTGTCATGGCGCTTTGTCTAAGCATTTTGGAAGGGAGTGGAAGCTTATTTCAGATATTCCCAGTCCCAGGCCCAAGCCAAGGAAAAATCATAACAAATCAAGTTTTAGAATGTAAATTCAAGTTTTAGAATGTAAATTCAAGTTTTAGAATGTAAATTCAAGTTTTAGAATGTAAATTCAAGTTTTAGAATGTAAATTCAAGTTTTAGAATGTAAATTCAAGTTTTAGAATGTAAATTCAAGTTTTAGAATGTAAATTCAAGTTTTAGAATGTAAATTCAAGTTTTAGAATGTAAATTCAAGTTTTAGAATGTAAATTCAAGTTTTAGAATGTAAATTCAAGTTTTAGAATGTAAATTCAAGTTTTAGAATGTAAATTCAAGTTTTAGAATGTAAATTCAAGTTTTAGAATGTAAATTCAAGTTTTAGAATGTAAATTCAAGTTTTAGAATGTAAATTCAAGTTTTAGAATGTAAATTCAAGTTTTAGAATGTAAATTCAAGTTTTAGAATGTAAATTCAAGTTTTAGAATGTAAATTCAAGTTTTAGAATGTAAATTCAAGTTTTAGAATGTAAATTCAAGTTTTAGAATGTAAATTCAAGTTTTAGAATGTAAATTCAAGTTTTAGAATGTAAATTCAAGTTTTAGAATGTAAATTCAAGTTTTAGAATGTAAATTCAAGTTTTAGAATGTAAATTCAAGTTTTAGAATGTAAATTCAAGTTTTAGAATGTAAATNATACTGGAAGTTATTTATGCGTTTTATTAGAGTCTGACTCACGTCCTCTATACCATAAATACACTTTTCATAAATAAAATAAAGTCTAACTAGTTTTTATAACTGCGCTAAATTCTCATGAAAATTCCCAACTTTAGATAGGTGTTAATTGTAATTAAAATTTATTTTAATTATGGCACTTGTAACTTAAGCCAACTGTAATTTATGGCAACTATATTTATGGCAAATGAAACTAACTAAACTCAGTAAATGTTTGTCCTGAGTTGGGAACTTTAGAATGAAATATCCTTAATCTCGATCAGTTAATTAATCTGGGGATTAAAAACAACAGGAGAACAAGCATTATTTAATCTGGAGATTAAGAAAAAGATGAGATCAAGCATTAATCCCGATAACCACTATTCAAACGTTCCCAGCTCTGTGTGAATAACCCTGTATAAAGTATATATCCAGGTTGTATTCCTAAGAATAGTATTATCTCTCTGTAGTTCTCTAATCTTCTCTTGGCATTGGTTCAAGGACTGTCGAAGTGCCATAGAAGAGTTTACATCCTGTAATTTTAATAAATTATTATTTTAAGCGTTCCAATTGTCGGCTCTATCCTGTTCTTTCCTGTTCTATCCTGTTCTATCCTGTTCTATCCTGTTCCATCATGTTCAATCCTGTTCTATCCTGTTATACCCTGTTATATCCTGTTATATCCTGTTCTATCCTGTTCTATCCTGTTCTATCCTGTTCTCTCCTGTTCTATCCTTTTCTATTCTGTTCTATCCTGTTCTATCCTGTTCTATCCTGTACTATCCTGTTCTATCCTGTTCTATCCTGTTCTATCCTGTTCTACCCTGTTCTATCCTGTTCTATCCTGTTCTATACTGTTCTACCTGATTGATATTGCTGTTTCTCCTTTGTTCCTCTAGAAGTTGATGATTTAAATCTCTGGTTCTATCCTGTTCTACCCTGTTCTATCCTGTTCTATCCTGTTCTATCCAGGGGGTTACACAAAGTACGTTATTGGAAAAAACATGGATTTTGCTTGCATATCCCCATTTGCTTTAAATTTTGATTGTGGAACTCGGTAGGACCACGGAAATGATTTTAGCCTCGATTGAAAATTCTAAGTTGAGCTAGTTGACTGTTATATAGAGTGTTTAGTTTCTAGACAAAGCTGGGTTCCTAAGCCAGTTATAATATATTTTTTATCTTTGGTTAGATATTTTCTATTTATAGTTCTTTTTTTCTATAGAATATTATATTCTCAGCTTTTTAGAAAGAAAAAACGCTGACGTGAAATTCCATAGGCATTTTATAACATTTCTCGATACATTTTTAGAAATCTCACACGCCTCCTTTTAAAAATTGACCTTCAGTTTTCTGATATTTTCTTCTGTTACTTCAAGCTGAGCTTTCAAACTTTGTATTTCAGAACCCTGAAATTAATATCATTATTTAAATTTAAAATGTAATTATTGTGTTAAGAATTAAATGTCATATTCAGTGGAAGTGGTTTAATGAATTTTTCTGCAAAATAATATTTAAAAAATACAGAAATACAATGATTCATTTAATATTTAAAAAAAGATAATTTTACAGAATAAAAAAATTTATAATTTCAATAGAACTTTGTTAAATTCTGAAGATTGCTGAACACTAAAAATATCCTTTCGATTTTTAAATAGAAATAATACTGGTTTACCCCCAAATAGATGAGACCTCAGAGAGGACAGAGAGCTATTTTTTTTATTATTTAATGGTTCTTTGTAGCCTGTACATTGTACAGTACAAGTACGCTCATTTTATTTAACATAATGTTTTATCACTCTAGGATTATAAACTTATATTAAGAGCTACACGTCGTCTTCAAAGTCTGCTTCTTTGTGGTTGCACCTGACTGTACCTTTACTTTACACTCTCGTTGAACCCTGATCAGTTCTATATTCTCAGCTACAGTTTGCCGTTGGCTTTGGGAAACCTAAAATCAGATTTTAAAATCAATTATTAAGTGTTCTATTACCCTCAGACATAATCGCTCTTTTCTCTTGATAATCAGGACTTTTGCCAAAATAATTCATTTATTGGTTGAAAATTATAAGATTGGACCTTAGAGCTTGGTTAATCTCCAAGAGATGAGAGAATGAGTTTAACTCTTTCTATCAAGATAATAAGAGATTGAGATAAACTCTGTCTATCCAGATTATAAGAGATTGAGATAAACTCTGTCTATCCAGATAATGAGAGAATTAGTTTAACTGTCTCTATTAAGATAATGATAGAGAATGAATTTAACTCTTTCTTACAAGATAATGAGAAAATGAGTTTTACTCTATCTTTCAAAAGAATTATAGAATAAGTTGAAATCACTCTATCAAGTTAATAAGACAACGAGTTTAACTCGCTCTATCCAGATAATGAGAGATTAAGTTCAACTCTTTCTATCAAGATAATGAAAGAATGAGTTTAACTCTCTCTTACAAGATAATAAGAGAATGAGATAAACTCTGTCTATCCAGATACTGAGAGAAAGAGTTTAACTCTCTCCATCCAGATAATAAGAGAATGAGATAAACTCTGTCTATCCAGATAATAAGAGAATTAGTTTAACTCTCTCTTACAAGATAATAAGAGAATGAGATAAACTCTGTCTATCCAGATAATAGGAGAATGAGTTCAACTCTGTCTATCAAGATAATGAAAGAATGAGTTTAACTCTCTCTTACAAGATAATAAGAGAATGAGATAAACTCTGTCTATCCAGATAATAGGAGAATGAGTTTAACTCTCTCTATAAGATTATGAGAGAATGGGTTTCACTCTCTCTATCAGGATAAAAGAGCTGAGCTCCGTACAAGAAAAGCTCTCCTTATCCCACGATTTCTTTTTTTCATTTCTACAAGAATCTCAGAAATTGAATCTGAAGAATTTTCTCCTGTTCTTCTCCTGTTCTCCTCCTGATCTTCTCCTGATCTTCTCCTGTTCTTCTCCTGTTCTTCTCCTGTTCTCCTCCTGTTCTTCTCCTGATCTTCTCCTGTTCTTCTTCTGTTCTTCTCCTGTTCTTCTCCTGTTCTTCTCTTCTCTACACTAAACTGCATATTTTCCTCCCAGCTTAAAGGGAGTGTCGACGTATTTCAAATTAGTCTCCATTTTAAAAAAAAGTGGCATGTCCGATTTGCAATGATACCCTTTAAACCTCTTTCTGACAAACAATTTTTTACAATTTCCTTCATTGTCTCGGCCGCTTAAAAACGCAAGTGACTATTACAGAGAAATCATGGCAATTGCTTATGATCAGTTTTCAGATAGCGAAATACCAACTTTTCATTCACTATTGATAAGACAGCGGTGTGAAGGGTACCATTGTGAATCGGACATGTCACTCTGTCACTTCAGGGAACCTTCCTTTACGGATTTTTATAATAATCTACCCCCTAAATGCTACAAAGAGCTAGGTATGACATGTGGGAAAAGTTTACGGGATCGATGTTAGAAGGGTTCCACCCTGAATTTACAATAGTTTTTAATGGGTTATCATTCTTAAAGTCAGCTTTAGAAAAGGTTCCATTAGGCCATTGCGGATCCAAATTAATCAGGAAAAAATTAAAAACTCTAATTCGAAGTAGATCTTTAAGGTTGAAACTTGTCAGTTTATTGCTAAAACTTGGTTTACCTGAGTTTTAAGTGCTGAAACTTGGTTTACCTGAGTTTTAAGTGCTGAAACCTCCTCTTCAAGATTATTCTCCTAAAAATTTAAATTATTCATAAATATGTACGAGTATAGTCATTAGGATCCGCAACATCATGCCTCCCTAAATCCGGATCCACCACATCATGCCTTCCTGAATCCGGATACGCAACATCTTGCCCCCCTGAATCCGGATCCGCAACATCATACCTCCCTGAATCCGGATCCGCAGCATCATGGATCCGCAACATTTTGCCTCCATAATCTGGATCCTCAACATAATACCTCCCTGAATACGGATCCGCAACATAATACCTCCCTGAATCCGGATCCGCAACATCTTTCCCCCTGAATCCGGATCCGCAACATCATACCTCCCTGAATCCGGATCCGCAGCATCATATTTCCCTGAATCCGGATCCGTAACATCATACCTCCCTGAATCGGGATCCACAACATCATGCCTTCTTTAATCCGGATCCGCAATAAAATGCCTCCCTGAATCTGGATCCACAACATCACTCATGCCTCCCTGAATCCAGATTCGCAATAAAGTGCCTCCCTGAATCTGGATTGGCAGCATCATGCCTCCCTGAATCTGGATTGGCAGCATCATGCCTCCCTGAATCTGGATTGGCAGCATCATGCCTCCCTGAATCTGGATTGGCAGCATAATACCTCCCTGAATCCGGATCCGCAACATTTTACCTCTCTAAATCTGATTCCGCAGCAACATGTGGTTTCACGGGTTTATAGGATCCAAGTGTTTTTTTGTCTCAAAGTAACAGTCTCAAATGTTAATCTTTCTGAACTCTTGCATAATTTTCTACATAGATAATTGTTTTTATACGACCTACAGGTTAATAAAATCTAAGTCACGAAGCAGTAGCATTTTGCACATCGCTAATAATTAAAATTTGCAAGTGCGTCCACGAATTCGAGCACGAAATTGAAATTATAATTAAGATTTCTAATTTTAATATTTTGCTCACAAAAATCTTTGTTAATTAAAAAATAAATAATAGATTTAATCCTTACCTTTATCCTGCTCTGCTCTTTAATCTGATCAATCTCCTGCTCATAAATATTTAGCTGTTCACGAATTGTATTCACCTAAACAGCAAATGTCGAAGAGTTGTCATCTAAAAGACTATGATTTAGTAAAACAATAGTTAATATCACACTCAAAACTTCTGACTTCCGACATATATATATTCTAGACGATTTAGTGATTTTTGTTTTCATTATGTACAGTACATATATCTACTTCATAGATTAATTAAAATAACAGACAGGACACTCCGTCTAAAATGAGTAATTAACTCTGACTTTAGTACTCTCGAGACCCTGGGAGAAATGTCTGGATCGTGTAGAAACAAGGAGAAGATAATTGAAAAAATTAAGACAAAAATCAGAAAAATTAGATGAACGGATTTTTGGTATAATTAATGATTTGGTCAGGCCCGTAGCCAGGGGGGGGTGCAAGGGTGCAGGTGCACCCCCCTTTCTTCTGAAAGAGGGGTGCAATGACGAATTTGCACCCCCCCCCCTAGTCCCATATAAAAGAAATTGTTTCTAAAATCTAGTTATAAATTATATAGCCCGAGTAAGAATTGATTTCCAAACCAAATTATAATCTATTTGTGCTTTATACTCATTGAAAGTGTGACGGAGTTTTTGTGTACTCTCTCAACTCATCCCCTGAGTCATCTCTCTCCTGTGACCTATCGCAGGCTAACTAACAGTTGATCAGTACACTCTGTTGATTAAATATAACACAACATCAAAATTTACTCATAGTCATTTAATAGTTATTTAAGTCTAATTAAAATAGTATGATTTATTAATTATATGCATAGAGTCCCATGGAAATGAAATGGTAATCTCCTGTACACTTTCAGACTTTTAGCCCCCTCCCCGCCCCCTTGACCTGTGTGCTATGTTTTATGAGTCTGTTTTTTTGAGGCATTTCCGTGGTTAAGGGTTTCCCCCTTGACCCTTGAAAAGCTTTTTTTTTAAATGAATAAGAAATAAGATCATATCATTTTCATATTGCAAAGTCAAAGTAATAAATGATTACTTGACTCTGTTAGTTAAGCAGTACTCCCTTAAAAGCTCAAATACACTCGTTAAAAAGGTTAGCCTTTATAGTGTGCATTTACAATGTAATAAAAACAACCATATGCCACTGTAAAACCAAACCAAACATTGTTTAAAAAAATCATTAAAAACCCCCCAAATTTTTTTTTCACCTGCAGCGCATCAGGTTGCCCCCCCCCCCCTGGTCAAATCCTGGCTATGGGCCTGGATTTGGTAACTGTCTATTTTGGTAACTAACAAGTTGGTAACTTATATTTCGGCAACTAACAATTTGGTAACTAAACTTTGGTAACCAATAATTTGGTAACTTCACAATTTGGTAACCAACAATTTGGTAAGTAATATTTTGGTAACTAACAATTTGGTAAGTAATAATTTTTCGTAACAAATAATTTGGCAACCTCACAATTTGGTAACTAACAATTTGGTAACTTGACAATTTGGTAACTAACAATTTGGTAACTTGACAATATGGTAACTTGACAATTTGGTAACCTGCCAATTTGGTAACTAAAAATTTGGTAACCTGCCAATTTGGTAGCTAAAAATTTGGTAACCTGAAAATTTTGGTTAGGTTAGGTTAATATGATTTTTGGGCTGATCGCTGCGGCTAGGACAGGCTATGGGGCCGAGCGCTTCGTCCATACTTATCAAAACTAATACTAAGATATTCAATATGTGGGGTTAGGTTAGGTTAAGAAAATAACTGGGCCGAGCGGCTCCGGCTAGGACAGGCTAGGGGTCCGAGTGCTGCGTCAATATTTATCAAATTGATAAATTGATATTGTGGAGCCCCTGATCTGCATACTGCAGTACTGTGTGTACTGCAGCCTGGTTCTAGAACAATCCACCTTACTATATAAACTCATTGTATATTATATGAAATACAGACTACAGTATTCTACAGTAGCTTGTCTTGTTCACTTGACAGTAGTTCTACAATATCCATATATGTTGGGTTATTTGGTTATTTAAAAAGTGTTTATAAGTTGATACCTGATCTTCTAGTTGCCGGTTTTCATTCCTAGCTTCTTCCAGTAATCTAAAAACACAAAGGGTATAAAAAGTATAAAAAAGAGTACTTTTAGTAAATAGATAACCGAGTTTTCTGTTAAAATTTAAGTTTACTAACTTCTCTACATGTGCACCCTGATGGTTTAAAGCTCTGATATTTCAAACTGACATTAATTGATCCAACAGCTTATTCATAGTTTGAATTATCAAAGATCTACGACATTGATGATAAGGGATTATAATAATATATAAATATTAAATTAAGTTTTGTATTGTCATCTAAATCAATTTGACTAATAACAAAACAAGTTCAGAGCTGCTGGGATCGGGAATCCAGATTAAATAAAAAAATAATTGGTCAAATTTCTGTACAGTAGTTTAATGCCTGTTGGAATTTTTATTAGTTTTAAAAAAGTGTAATTGTACCTTGCTGCTTGTTGTGAGATAAGTTGTGTTTGATTTCCTGGTCCTTGTCCATTCCCCTGTCCATATCCGTGGCCATTTCCCTGTCCGTGTCCATGTCCTGGTCCGTATCCTGGTACAGGAGATGCAGGAACGTATCCCTAAAAATGTGCAATTTCACCCAGAGCTTCAGACACATCGGAAGACTTTATAAAATGTCGTATTCGAAACTTACTGGTGATGGAATTCTCCAAATATTTCGTTTTTTTATTCAATAGAGCTCTTTAAAACGTTTCTCGCATATTTAAGGGACAGTGATAACCAGAAAACTCTGGAATAGTCGACTTTTAGACTCAATATATCACATTAAACAGTCCGATTAACATGAGGCAGAGCAATTGTGCAATGTAAACAGACCCATTTCACTTAATAAGTTATAATATTTTACTATTGAAGGTATTCGCTTTGTAACAGCATCAAATGCACTTCAGAATTGCTTTAATGTCGTCTTCCTATTACAGTTTTCTGGTTATCACTGTAGATTTAGGTATTACAGTATAACCTCATTGAAAAATAGTCAAGACGACATTTTATAAATTCTTTCGATGTATCCGAAGTTCTGGGTCACAGCACTTTTTTAGAAATAGTTCTGCTACAATTTACAAGATCGTTATATGAAATTTCATAATTAGAATACAGCGAGAAATCCACTGTTAACGGGTTCTCACTTTAGAATTCGTTTATATAAACTTTTGTGTGTATTGATTTACATATATTTATTTGAGTTGGGTGTTTCTTTATTTTTTTTATATCCTATGCTGTATAATTGTAAAGTTTCTATTACTTGAGCGGATGGTGCTCTCGGAGGAAGAGGTGTACTAGGAGTATGCCTCCGAACAGGTTTTCCGACGATCTGATTCCTCGCAACCATTAACTTCTCCCGCAATCCTCCGTTCTGTTGCTCCAGCTCCCTAATTATTTACAGGTAAAAGTTCATCCATTCTGAAGACGACATTTATAAAGTTCTTACCTGATTCTTTGTTGCTGATCCTCAATTAGTTCTTCAGTTTCGATATCTCTGATCCTTCCTTGGCCTCCAGCTGCATTCTCCATTCGCTTCTTGTCAGAGAGAACTCTAAAACCATTAGAAACACAAATCAATATACAGCTAGGAGTATTCTCAAAGGAACTTTAACAATTTGACTTAAAAAACTGTAAATCATGTGAACTGAGGATTTAATATGATCCTTTTATTTTATTTTTTTGTTGCTAAATCCATGTTGATTTGGAAAATTAAGAGCTCGAAAACTGAAAGACAAAAATTGAATAAACCCTGCAATCAGTCCTTTTTGGGAAATTCTTTGCGCGAATATATATGCAAAAGTATATAGCATTTACAAAGATTGTAAGAATCGAAACTTTTAATCGACATTTACTTGCAAATTCAAAACAAGCAATGATGACTGGTAGTGAGGTAAAAAAAAACGGTAAATAAGAAAGTGTAGAATAAAATGAGTTGAGATTTATCCAGATACAGGGTGTCCCAATAAACATAGGAATTCAGTGACGATTTCGATAGCGTCTTTTTAAATAATTCTTTGATTTAACGTATAGTGATACCTACTGAGAAATCTGTAATCTGTAAGAGCTCGTCTGCTATGTTCACATTTTGTTTGTTTATGTTTTGACTGCATAAGGGTGTACTTAGTAAAACAAGAAAATTACAGTATACAAACAGAGTAAACTTGTCCGTCTTCACTGTTCATCTTGCGGAGACATTATAGACACATATTTACAGTCATTTACCCTTTTCATTAAATAAACTCTAGCAGGCATAATAATATTATGGTCTTATAAATTAGGTATTACAATGCTAATTCATAACAAAAACGATATCGAATTCGTTACTGAATTCCCATGTTTTTTGGGACACCCTGTAAGTTAGTAGTCGAATTTTAGAACCTGATAAGTTTAGTTGCAAGTTTCTTCAGTTTATCCTCCTGCTTAACTGCATGCTTTTTCAGAGACGCATTCTCTTCTAGTACTCTCAAGTACCTAGAGATAAAACAAGCATAATTCTTCGACCTTTTTTTAAAACTTTTACATGGTTTTCATGTTTTTCCTTTCATATATTGGATACAGCATAATATCTGAATTAACCCTAGATATCCTGGATACAATATATATCTACCTGTCCTCTAAATCCTAGATATCCTGGATAAAATATATCTCTGCATGTCCTCTAAATCCTCCCTAGATATCCTGGATACAATATATCTCTACCTGTCCTCTAAATCCTAGATATCCTGGATAAAATATATCTCTACATGTCCTCTAAATCCTCCCCAGATATCCTGGATACAATATATCTCTACATGTCCTCTAAATCCTAGATATCCAGGACACAATATATCTCTACCTGTCCTCTAAGTCCTCCCTAGATATCCTGGATACAATGGATCTCTGCTGTAGAAGGAGAGCATCAGGTTTACTCAAATCTATCTCTAGAATCCCTCCTGATGTATCCTTGGTAGGGATTAGATCATCGTCTAGATCCATCCTAGTTCTGAAAATAATGGAGATACCGACAGAGCAGACATTAACCGCCAAGCTACAAAAGATAAAATGGGTCAAAATTGATCTTAATAAATAAATCATAAAGTATTTCCAATCCCATCCTTACAGGAAAACCATGAAAAGGATAGATCTCTAATTACCGTCGACATATGGATTTACAACATCGAATTATTTCGTCTAAACTCATACATATTCTAGCTTATAACTATTATAATTGTTACAAATTAATTGCCATAACAACCTAGTGCTTATGATTATTGACGAGCGATAAATCGTTAAGTTTTTTGAGCGGAACTATTTTGAAAGCGTATCGTTAATTTTGATCTCGATTTCAAACGTGGGCACTTTCAAAATTGAGGCTCAGGGCTTGATCCCTTAATTAAAGTTAAAATGAACATCACGAAATGTCAGAAAGGAATTAATTCATATACATACTATATACTACATACTACATATACATACTACATAGGTCTGTTTAAGATGGAGATCAGATTTCACTGACTTCTGTCCTAACTCTACATGGGCCTTTTGTGTTCTTCAGCCATTTATAATATGATGGAGGACAATAAATTGTTCTTGAAAGTTTGAAAGATTCAAGTTGACAGCTTTAGAAATGAGAAGAGTATAAGAAGGAGACAAGAAACAACTACCTCTCCCCCCCCACGGTCTCATCTTGTTAAGCTTGAAATATTTGTTTAACTACAAAAGATTTTAGAACCTTAGCCCATCACACAACTGCTATACACAATCAACAAGGTTATAGTGTAAAGATTAATGATGTACGCTAATCAAAGATAATATATATATAGATATGCAGGCAGGTAGAAACCTCCTTCCTAAATTGCTTGTAGCAGACAACCAATTTTTGTCCCTCTGAGATAAAGTGCAAGGAGAGACATCTATAGCAAATTGATTACTTTCTATATTCCTTTCTCCCCTTGCTGCCATCTGTAGGAAATACGCATTTGTGTTATATAAGCATACAGTACGCGTATTGCATCCTGTATAGTTCAAGTGTTGCTGTCTGGACCTGTTTGACCAATAAAATTAAATTTCAAGGTAACACAAACATACAGTACGCGTTTTGTTTATGTTATGATCAGTTGTACTTAGTAAAGATATAGTAGACAAACAGAAATATTGACAAACCTTTGGAAATTATTTTATATTTGTTAAATAAGTGATATCTATTTAATCAAACGGTTTTAATGAGATATTTAAATAAAATTAGATTTTTTAATTGGTACCACAATATGCAATTAAGATCTTGGGGTTGATGGTTTAAAGAATTATTAAAATTACTGTTTGGAAAGTTTAAAAAACAGAGGTTTAAAGGGACTGTTTACTTATTTGGGTAATTTCATGGCAAGTTTGAATTATTTAAAAAAAATAAACTAAGGCTATCAAAGGGGATAATGGACTGGGGCTGGCTCATTTCTTTTTTATATACCAATCAAATTGAAGTTTTGAGCGCAACAAACCTAGGATGATCATTTTAGGAAAGTAATGGAGTTTTTTTACGCATAAACAAAGTGATAAATTAGCAACAATCCAGAGGATAAAATGCCATGCGTACGACAGAGATGGTGCTGTTTGTACATTTTCTCAAGACCTCAAAATTTATGCCTGCCTGCACATCTATGTATATATATAATCTTTGACGCTAATACTTTACTAATTGTATAGGCCATGAACTATACCAAGAGCGTACTGCATATTTGTTTATTATAAAGAGATTCTGGCCTAACCTATAGTATATCTTTATTAATAAGAGCAGTTGTAAGTGTACTGATTTAAAATTCAGTGATGGTGATGGACCAAACCTCTGTAGAGTAAAAAAATAGATGTTAGTTCCACATTTATTGAAAATATATTTCGGTCTGGGTTGACCCTCGTCAAAAATGTCAGTATAAAAGTCTTTCGTCTTTAAAATCATCAAAAAAACCAGCTGTTTACCAATAACCAATAAACCATAACAAACTTTTTTCTTGATCAGAATTCGTTTTTCATTTGTTTTTGTTTATGTGGGAGTTTTAAGAATGGAGGGAAAACTTGTTTGGAGTTTACATATTATACCCTGACCAGACACGCAGATTACTAGCAGCAATTCAAATTTTGTTGTTTTGGCGTTTTTGAGCCTCAGGGTGATTAAACAAACACCGTGCATAGGCATGATAAAGTAGAGTATGGTATAATAAACAGTATGGTGTGATCAGAAGGAATATATTAATTGTCCTTGATCAGTGGTTTGTAATTTTAATTCAAGGATACTTCGCTTAGTTAATGCAGGTTCGGTGGTTTGTTTAGAACAAACACAGAGAACAGGCATTTTGGGAGCTTCGCACCCTCGTAATACTTAAATAAATATAAGTAAATAATTCAGTAAACACATTTTAACAAATCAAAAAGAATGAAGGCCTTCACAGTGTTTCAATCATATATTTCGGACATCTAATAACAAACTACGCACTTGATTACATATATGGCCTTCATTTCAATCCAACCTGATTAAAGCGTCAATAATACGAATTACGCATTTATTCAATGGAATTTTAAATATACTGAACAAAAAAAACAAAAATGTTTACGTGTCCTGTATGTATTTAACAACTTTATGTAAGTATAACTGAGAGTGAGTTATTTTTATAATACAATCACCACTATTTTTTGCCGGATTTGGATTCTAATTCTAATATTTTGGTTTCATTCACTGTGCAGTTCTGGAGCAAATAGATGTATAAAATATTAAAAAGAACATAATCTTAAGGAATTATTCAGAACAGATCAACTGATGTATTTTTTAAATGTGATACTATTTTACGCCCCACCGGTGTACATTTGAATATTCGAGCTGGGATAACCCAAGGCACTAATGCAAGGAAAGTTAATTGCGGTTGTGTATACTACCTCTGCGTACATATTAAAACCAGTTCTCTCTGGGCGGAATTTGTAAACAAGAATAGATGCATCAGTGTTCGTTTAGTATACGAGGAGTATTTAAGCATTTAATTTTGATAATTTTGATAATTCACACAATAGTTTCCTATGACCAGAATATTTATAGATTATTTTTGTGAAAATGAATTCCATGTCAGGCTGTGGAATCCGTCTTGTGTTTAATTTACTTTTCCGCCCAAAGACAAACACTGCAGTAAAATAAATGCGTACACCTCTGAAATAACTTTCCTTGCATTAGTACCTTGGGCTAACCTTTGCAGTCCTACTTTGGACTCTGTTCCGCCAATTTACAATTATTAAGCGGCAGAGGAGTGTGATTGTTGTTAAGCGATTTTTGCATTTATTATCTCTCAGGGTTAAAATTTGGTGGAAGCAAATATTTTCAACATTTGTTATTCGAAATATTTGCTTCTCTTTTGGCAAAAAAATATAAAAAATATTGCAAAATATATGCAAAATATACGCAAAATATATGCAAAATATACGCAAAATATACGCAAAAATGATCATTTCAAAAACATTTTTCCACGTTTTCAAGGACAAAATGTTGCAAGGTAAAAGCTAACTTTAACAGGTTACATTTTTGAAAGAAGTTTTTGAAAAGACAAATATAAAAGATTAACATTTTATTCATTAAAACTTCTAAAATATCAGAAACAAAGATTAAAATTTTGAATATTACGAAATGATGAAAACGGGAAATAAATAGTATTTTCAATTATAAAGATAGAATACTTGTCAGAACTTGCAAAGACAAATCTAAATGTCAGGGCTAACTATTTAAGCAGTTTGCAATGTTAGATAAATCTGTTTTCGTATTTATAATTATGACAAATCAACTTGAACTAAATACTAAGTTACTGTATAGAACTAACATATATTTTAACAAACATATTTGTGGCTAATAAGCTTGCATTGCGTGTTCAAGATGGACATTTAAGTTAATGTTTTTTTAAACGTCTTTAGGTTTAGTATAGCGGTGTTCGACTATATTTTTTAATTTTTATTTAATTTAACGGTTGTGTCGTTTAATAATCTCCTTCAAATGAAACATTTGAACAATTTGAACCTGATGTTGTAGACCTTTGATATTTTAGACCATACATTTTGTTAGATCAGCTTTAAAATGTAAAAGGTTTGTAAAAGGTTTACACCAACAGGTTGCAAATATAATGGGATTAAAAACGAGTTGAGTAATTATGGATCCTTAAGGTTTATTGCTCACATTCTGTACAATATTTTATACTGGTTCTTGCACTAAACATAGTTTAGAAAGCAGGTCTATACTTTATCTATATATATATATTTATATATAAATACCATTCTACCTGATAACTCATAGCTTTCTACTAATTTATATATATATATATATACTTTGCTTGTCCGTTTGTCTGTCTGTTTTTTTTGTATCCAATAAACGTTAAAACGGCTGAATCGATGAAGCTTAACATTTTTGTGGCAACTCACTTAACAAAAATATAGGTATATGGATGCTCATAATTACAAAAATTTGTATCCCAACATTTTGGGATTTTTGTAAAATTTAGAAATACACAAAAAATAGTATTAGTTCAAGATGGTCTTAGAATTGAGCCACAATTAAAAGTTCATTGTCACGTGACACAGGCGGAGACACATGACAATGATACTGCACTGCTATTGGAAGTAGTTCTATCGTGATACGTACAAATCAATTATATTATCAATTATATCTTTCAAAATTTTAAAATTTTTAAATTCCAATGAAAATAGGAGCAAACCTGAGTTTTTTAGGCTCCTCTGGGATATCGTCGTTTTCAGATTGGTTTAGTATTTATTGAATATGGTCTGTTTAAAACTTAGAATATTATACCAAATCTTATATATAAGTTTTGGTATAATTTTGAAACAGTTTTATATCAATTTAACGAAAGAGGAACATCAGATAGAACCTTTATATGTCTCAATTAACTCCTGAAGATCTTATGTATTAGCCCATACCACCTTCCATTTTTCCTTTACAGTCCCATTAAGATTAAAAACCGTTCAAAGCAGACATTTATAAACTTTAACTGGAGTATATAGTTCAACCCCAGTCTTTATGAGTGACTCTAATATTCTCTTTTACCTTTCTTTGTATTTTTTTATCATACATTGGAAACGTGTAAAAAAATAAATATAAAATAAATAAAACTCTGTCCTTATTTCTTTACATGCTTACGGTTATTTTAAGTATGACAAATCATGATTTAACAGATGTTTAAACATTTATGATTGAAACTTTTTATGTATCTAAGTATAAGTAAACTCACTTAAAAAATATCTTTTCTTTAAACTAATTTTTTCTCCATTTTTATTAATTTTCTGATTCTTTCGTTTTTAATATTTTTATTTATTCGTTACTATGATTTAATGCTTTTTTTCTTCATCGCGTTTTTTTTCTCTGGGCTTTCTTTTTTATAACCACAGTTTCTTTTATCTTTATTAATGGAACAAAAAACTTTTTCTTTCAGTTTTTTCCCCCCCCCCCCCCCCCTCCCCCTATTTATTTACTTTTCTTTTCTTTTTTCTCCCTTATTTGTTTCATGATTTCTTTCCTTATTTAATCATCCATTCTTTCTTCATTTATTTATCACTTTCCCCCTTTTTTTTCTTATCCACTTTATTTTTTTCTCCCCTATTTATTCCATAATTTCATTCCTTATTCCTTACCTCAATTCCTTCTATTTTTATTCATGAAAAAAACTTTTTTCTTTTAGTATTTTAAACATTTTTACTCCATATTTATTTCTTTTTTCGTATTTTTCCCCCGGCCTTATCTGTTTTTTTCTCCAGTACTTAATCATACAATGATAAAATATATACATTGAAACAAAACAAAAACGTACTTTAAGTACTTTTCTTTCAAACGATCCTAATTGTTCTATGTTGTAAAATATGTTTCTAAGCAGCTACTGCATCTACCACATGAATGAATTAATGAAAATAACTTTTTTCTTCTTTCATCTCTAGCTTTCGTTAATTTTTCTATATTGTTATGTCTGAGTATGTGCCCATTAAACGTTTTATGACATCTTTACATCTATTCCTGAAAAAAACTTTTTTCTTCTAATTTGAAATTTTTCAATATTTATTCCCTTTGAACCTTTCCTAATCAGTTATTTACTTTCTTTTCTAGCTATTGATTCATTTATTTAAACCTAAAAATAAAAATTCCGAATTTTAAGAGTACGAAAATTAAATAAAAAATGATTGGCACTTTTGCATCAAACAATCTTAATCATAATCTTCTCAAACCATCTATTTCTTCTGTCAGTGGACATAATAATACCTTTTTTTCTTCATCTTGCTTTTTTTTGCAGTCATAAAATAGTTTTTTTATATGTTGCTTGTACTGTGTTTATTTTCATTTCTCAAAATAAATGGAGTTTTTGCAACAAACTCTGATTTTCTAATCACTATATCTTTACACCCCTATGAATTAGACCCTTGATATTTTAAACTTTGAATTATAAAAAATTGAATAGAAACCCTACCTGGTAATTTTCCATGAGACAATCCTATAATTGCTCTGTGTTGTAAAGATATTAGTCTAAGCAGCTTTGACATTCATTCATGAATCTTTTGTCTTCGGTTTTCATTTAGGTAAACTTAGTGGTTCCACTCATGCAACTCTTTCATTTAAAAACACTTGTGTTTTTACAGCTAATAGATTTAATTGCCATTCTTTAGAAAATAATTAAAATTTAGAATTTAAGAATGTTCTTATTTTTTTCTTCAAGAATTTTTGGTATCCCTGGTATCCCTGGTATCCCTGGTATCCCTGTTATCCCTGGTATCCCTGGTATCCCTGGTATCCCTGGTGTCCGTGGTATCCTTAGTATCCCTGGTATCCCTGGTATCCGTGGTATCCCTGGTACCCCCAGTACCCCTTGAATCCCTGGTATCCCTGGTGTCCCTGATATCCCCGATATCCCTGATATCCCTGATATCCCTGATATCCATGGTATCCCTGGTATCCATGGTATCTATGGTATCCCTGATATCCTTGATATCCCCGGTATCCCTGGTATCCCTGGTATCCCTGGTATCCGTGGTATCCATGGTATCCATGGTATCCCTGATATCCCTGTGGTATTCCTTGCAAAAACTACATATGTGTTTGTAAGTAAGTTGAATTTCTCTCTCTCTCTCTCTCTATTTGTATGTTAATCCGTCCGAATAATTGGTTGTAGTTATTTGGACACTTTCTCCTTGGTTTCCCATATTATAAAATATATACATTGTCAATTTGGAATTATTTTCAGATAATTAACTTTCACTTACGTGTGATATATCTTATTATCTATCTATCTATTTCGAATAAACTTTCTTTAAACTTTCATTTTCCTTTGACTTATTATTGCATCCGTATTTGTAAGGAAGATATTCCCAGATTTTAATCGTAAAACTAATTTTTCCTTTTTTCAGTTAGTTAGCTATAGTAAGACACGTCGTAAGCTCTGAAATCGTCTATATCGATTCTGATTTTCTTTTCAATACGGTGCAAAAAATATGGAAAAAATAAGATTTTTGTTAAAAAAATTGAGACTTTAAAACAAGGTTTGTTATTCAAATCCCGAAAGCTTTGTTACCCAATGTGAACTAGTGAAAACTTTTAATTCTATTAGATCAAATAATCTAGGCTTGAAATATGAAAAGGTATAAGAGCTGGGAACTTTTGAATGGTCGACATCGGGATTAATGCTTGATCTACTCTTTTTCTTAATCTCGAGATTAAATAACACTTGTTTTCCTCTTGTTATTAATCTCCAGATTACTTAATCGATCGGGATTAAAGATATCCCATTCTAAAGTTTTCAGCTCAGGTTGCAAAGATATCAGGATTAGGAAATTTGAGTTTAGGGCAATGACTAATATCCTTTTTCAATAGAAACCGTAATTATTAAGAATTGTTGATCTGTAGTAATTAGATGGGGATGGGGGTTAACCAAATATCAGACTACTCCTGTATAAAGGTCGGCCAAATGAACACGAGAAATACCCACCAAAATATCGTCTTTCATTTCCGATAACAAATTATGATAAAGAGAGTAGAAAAGTTGCACGTCTTTCAAGCGTTTTTTTTGGACATCATGTTAAAAGTACTGTTTTCCTGGAAATGTTGATAATATAAACAGATATTTAATTATACAAAGACGACCAAACTTGAATAAGAAAATCTAAAAAATACGGATAAATTGTCAACAAATAAAGGAAATTTTTTAAAACAAAAACAATTATCAAACTTCTATGTTTATACAAAAGGTCGTTCAATTAAACAATGGAAATACCCACACATGTCTTACTAGTGTAAATAAAAGAAGATTTTAAAGTTCCATGTTATCCGGGGGAAAATAGCTTTGAACAATATATGTTGTCCTTGTTGATAATTTACACAGATATTTAACACTTATAATTAACCATTCAACGACGACCAAACTTGAATAAGAAAATCTTATGAAAAATACGAATAAATTGTAAACCTCTTAAATCTTTCAAAAATAATCAATTTTTTATAACAAAAACAAAAATAATTATATTAAACTATAAACATGAAAATCATATAATGCATGGTTTAATATATTTGTCAATCTGACGTACTAACCCTCCTAACTGGAGTATATAAGTTTTCCTAAATATTTAGGATAAGAATCACTTCTATATATATGAGTCCTAGAGCAGTGCTCAGTTTACGTATTCGTGTGGTATTTTGTCAGTTTGTAGTTTGGTTTCCCTGCGATTTGTACTTGTTTGCCGTGCTTTCGGGTTGGGTTCGGTTAGCTCAGGGTCGGAGAACATCTGGAGTAGATTGTTTATAAATATCCTGGAGTAGGGTTTCAGGATTTAATATTCATATTGCTCCTTCGCTTTGTTGAGAGCATCCAGAACAGGAACAGCCATCTCAATAGATCTAGAAAAAAATTAATATTATATGAATAACAAAAAACTAAATTTAAAAATTTATCGGTCAACATTTTGTAAATTCAACCTTCCAACTCGGAGAGGACGTATAGGACGTAAAGGACGGAGTAAAGCTGATTTTGAGCGGACAGAATTGAACCCTCGTTTAGTGTGATAAAAGAAGTTTGAGACAGGATTAAGCTTATCATTCTCATCCGCATATGCTCCAAATATTGCTGAGTCAACAAGAAGAAGAGCTCCTAGTGCAGGAAGTATATAAGCCGCATTTGTGGCGAGAGTACGTCCAACATCCGCCCCAAGATCCACGGTAAGAGCTCTCTCAGATCGATAATTTTCATCGGCCATGATAGATTCCGCCACGGCGGATAAATATTCGATCAGACATTTCAAACCAAATCCGGCGCATTCTGACATTTTTTCAGGGTACTCACCCGCACCTGAAATAATTTGATTGATTACCTCTTAGCGAAGGATTGATAGTTCTGAGCGGGAGCATCGTATCCAGTATCATAGGCTGGTTGCTCGTATCCGTATCCGTATCCAGTATCCCCGCTATCTCCAGAAAGACTAGCCAGACTTATACCGAACAGGGGAAGGATGAGAGCTGCAAGGACGAGGATAAAAAGACCGAGGATGACCGCGTTCTGAATAGAGGTTGCGTTAAAGGTAAGGGAGGTTGCGCCTGAACTACCCACGGAGACATATCCCAGCCTCTCATCTCCATCCTCGTAGGACTCAGCGGAGCTGAGGCCAAACAGGGCGAGGGCAATGGCACAGGCAAACAGTTTCATTTTATCTGGAATAAGTTTTAAGAATGACATGGAGAAATATCATCTTTAGTCTATTTTTTTAAATTTAATGTTTATTTTTAAAGAATAGCATGCCGGGGATTAAGGGTAGGTTTTAAAGCGTGCAAAATTCAAATGAAAATGAAATTAATTAAAGCTGAGAGGGATTGACCTTATTCCGTCATTAGGCTAACACAGCAGCTGGACATGTATACATACATATATACATACTATCCAACCATATGGTTCGATAAACATATGGTTATATTCTCACTTTCCCTTTTCTTCAAGCTTTAGAATATAAATCAAAAGTGCATATTATTAAAATATTTTATTAGATTTTCAAAATTAATTTTTTTTTTCAATTTTGTTGTTTGCCCGGTTTTAAAGGTTTAAAGGTTTTAAAGGTTTTAAAGGTTTAAAGGTTTAAAGGTTTTAAAGGTGTTAAAGGTTCAAAGGCGTGGAAAGTATACACACACACAAGCACATAATGTGCCAAGAGTTTACCCTACCATGAACAAAGGCCGAAGCGTGGTAATATCATCAACTAGTCTAATATTAATTTTATATTTCTAAACAATTGATTTTTCAAAACTAATTAGAAAAGAGACTGTCGACTAAAATTCAAGTGAACCTTCATATTTTTAGAATTACATTTCCGATTCACTATGGAACCCTTTAAACCTTTATCTGAGCAGCATTTAAAAAAAGATATCTTCCCTTTTTCTTTTTTGTCTCTACTGGTCAAATCCGCAAGTCATTTTTATGTATAAAACACAATTGAAAATACTCAATTTGTAGATAGAAAAACAAGCATATTTGTATCATTTCTGCTGAGACTAGGGTTGAAATGGTACCGTGTCGGGAATTATAAAGTCGTGTAAAATCCCATTAAATACAAAAAAGAGAAACAAAAATTCAGCTGCAAGGAATTGAATATTAGATCAAAGCTCTAATATGAGAAATGTAAAGAGGTTTGATCCCACCACTTAATATGATAAACAATCTCGATGGCAAGAACTTGAAATCATCCAAAAAATCTCCAAGAGGCATGACAAGAATGAGATGACATGACATGAAATAGATTAGAAGTACAGTATAGATCAGATTCACAGGACAGGAAATGGATTATACAGGAACTAGATTAGTATGACAGGAATTAGCCTAGAAGCACAATTTTCACGGCAGGAATCATATTGGGAAGACAGGAAGTGGACTATAATCACAACAGTATGGCAGGAATTAGATGGACAGGAAGCGAAGCATTATACGGATATGGATACAAGATACATATACATAGATACGGATATAAGCAACCAGCCAGAGCCCGCGATTAAAAAACCAATTATGAAAATCCGCCAAATACAACAATAAACACGTTTTATGAACTAAACTCTGTAATTAGAGTAACTGAAATCCGAAAGCCCGAGCCGTAAATAAGGCTCAACAACATCTTAGACCTGAGTCGTATTTTCTTGAATTTTTTAAATCGCCGGCTCATACATAGATACATAGTACAGGGTAATCCACAAGACTTATTTGATTCTGATTTAAACCATGGAATCTTCATAATGTATACGTTTCAGGTCGTCTTTACAATCTCATTCTTTGTGGGTAACCCTGTAGCTAAACATATTAAATTGGTTACTTTTTAACCTTTTGCCTTTAATATACTTATTTTGTGATCTATTCCTATTTAAAGTTTTAATAATATTATGGTTGAGGTGTGCTGTAAGGTGTGATGAATGAGGAAATGTGCTCTATTTACGATACTATACATAAACATGAAATTATTTGGTTATAAAACTCTTCACCCGGAACAAATAGAAAACAAGAGTTACCAAAACAAAAGTTAGAAATAATGAAAGTGTTTTTTCAACATATTTTGAAACTGAAAACGTTTTCTTGTGCATCTTATTGTTTCTACAGGGTGTCAATTTCCTAGATTTAGTCACGATTTCACTATTGTTCATTTCTTGGATTGCACAGAAAGTATAATTAGTAAATTTCACATTATTTGTCCCAGGGCTTAGAAGTAATATATTTAAATAATCATTTTGAATCCCTATAATTATCATAGATTTCAACACATTTCAAAAAGAGATTAAAACATTTTTATAACAAATCAAAGAAAGTATGCAAGGGGTTGACAGCATGCTGAAAAATAGAAAGATTAAAGCATCATGCTTAAAATTTTTAAATCGTGGACAGGATGCCGATAGATTTGAAGATAATGCCAGCGTTCTGGAAGATTTGAAATTAATGACAGCATACTGAAACTAAACTGTATAAAGCATGCTTAAAAGTTGGAGAAAAGCAGCATGTTTAAACGGTTAGAAAATAGCATGCGAATAGAAAGTATAAAAACCGATAGCATGCTGTAAGATCCAAAGTGCATGTTTGATTGTCTAAGTTGGGTATAAAAGGATTCGGAAAGGAATTGAGTTTTTGTCACAAATTCAAATATTTGAATCCTTATATCTTTGCTTCCTGATAGTATAAACCTTTGATATTTCAAACTTTTTGATCTAACAAAATTTCTAAGGTCTTCAACATTGGGTTGCAAGATCCCTATTTGTGACAAATATTCAAGAATCAGCAATTTAAAAAAAAATGTTGGTTAATCCTCACAATTCCGTTTCTGAACACAACAATATTAAAATAAGTAATGATAAATTGGAATAAAATATGTAAAAATGATAAGTTGGAATAAAATATGTAAAAATGATAAATTGGAATAAAATATGTATAAATGATAAATTGGAATAAATATGTAAAAATGATAAATTGAAATAAAATATGTAAAAATGATAAATTGGAATAAAATATGTAAAACTGATAATTTGGAATAAAATATATAAGAATGATAAATTTGAATAAAATATGTAAAAATGATAAATTGAAATAAAATATGTAAAAAATCATAAATTGGAAAAAAATATGTAAAAATGATAAATTGGAATAAAATATGTAAAAATGATAAATTGCAATAGAATATGTAAAAATGCAAGTTTTGATGACAAAGATCTTGAATTGTGTACTGTAGTCTAGTGTACGTTATGACTGGACAATTCTTTGAGGGGGTTCCCCTCAGACAAGATGACTCAACCAAATAAAACAGAAGAGACACAAATGAGAAAACAAAATGTGTTCTCACATTTTTGTCGGGATATTCTGCAAAAATTTAACAGCAGGGAAAGTAAAACAAACATTGAAGTTTTAATCATCAAAAAGGTATAAATCATTAAAACAAATGCTTATTTCAATGTTTAAAAAGTTTGATTTTAAACCAATATTATGGTTTTGATTTAACAAATTTATCTTTAAATGCTCACACTTAAACCAATACTAATACTGTGGAGTGCAGTATAATAAATACTACTACTGTGTACTAGTAGTACTAGGCTCAATGGTTTGGCGGAGACTGATCTGTGTTCTACTTCTATCCTGGAGACATGAACGCGGTCTGGCGGAGCTCAGGAGAGTTTAACGCTAGCTGTGGCGGATGTAGACCCTGGGGAAAGTTTAACTTTGCTCCGACCAGAGCTGCAGAATAATCCAAGGTTACGCAGGAATGCGTAAACTCTCGTTAAGAATCGTATGTAGCACGCGTACACGTCTTGGCTTTGTTTCCCACAATTTGGTAGAATTAACACAAGATGTTGACACTTTTTGTAAATAACATTATTGCGTAATTCGCATGTTTGAATAAAAGTTTTGACATTTTACTCCAAACTTTTAATTGGTTTAAGTTTGCACAAGCCACTCAACTTGTCTCAAAATTCACACTTTTTGAAGTTGTAAATGTTTGGATAACGCTTTACAATAAAAAACCTGATACTTTTTGATTTCGCAGTGGCTTTCAAGGTTTATCTAAAATTCGATATTGCTTTGAGGCAAAATACATATGCTATATATAGATTGATTCTAAACATTGCAAACTTTGAACAATTTTTTCTTGAAAGTTTCAATGAAGAAATAACTAATTTTAATGACTTTAATGGCAGATTTTTTTCTCACGAAATGTATTTTGTCAAGTGAACGATTACAATTATCTTGACACAATTATTGCAGTGTACGATTCACAACCACAACCTCTAAACCTTTATTTAAGTAACAATGAGAAAGATGTCGTAGTTTTATATATTGAAAAGTGTTTAATTCTGACATTTATCTTCACTGTCTCTGCAGCCTAAATCTGCAAGTCATTTCCTTCTGTTTCAACCATAGAATAACACAAACAACTTTGATTTATATCTTATATAAATTACTCGATGAAAGAGATATAGATTTTGAATTCTTCTACAAGTGTAAGTGTACTGTAAATGTAAAACCTTCCAATATTATCAGTATTTAAAGTAGGTGCAGGCGGAAAATACTTCCCATTTTGTGAATAAATAAAGTCTGTTCGAAAAATTGCACATTTTCATAACTTTTCTCAGTAGAGTTTGAAAATAGTATTTCTTGAAATATTTCTTGTATGTTAATTGTATTTCTTGAAGGTCATTAGAGCATTTTTGACATCTTGTTTAAAATGTAAATTTTGTGTATGACTAATAAACATTTTTGCTCAAGTGCCTGCAGTTGAGAAGATAAAGTAGTACAGTGTACTTAAAATTAGATTTGTCATCCATTCTAATTTAAACTATTTTATGCATCTAACTTATGCATTTTTATCTTTAAATTTAGGTAGAATGTTCAAGCTTTGATACGTAAAATCACATTATGACAGTTTTTATTTTTTCGTGTAATTTGATTAATGGATTCCATTACACCAACAATATTTGATTAATGGATTCCATTACACCAACAATGATAATCTTTTGTTTTATTAATTGCTTATTTCGAGATAAATGCATTGCAAGGCCAATAGATTTTTTTCTAAAAAAATGCAATAATACTTCTGTAAATAAAACAGTTAAACACAGTGAGAAATTAGGAAAAATGAATTAAAAATGAATCAAAACTATGTTTTTAAGTACATTTAATCATTCTAAAACGATGTCAAAAATTGTCTACAGATATTTTTTAATAATAAAATGTGAAAGAAAATTAACATTAGATTTATTTCAAGTATGCTCATGAACCATATTACATTCATACAATTATCCATAACGTACACAATTTTTTAAAAGTTTTTTTTTTGTTGAAAAATTATATTTTATGATCTACATTATTTATTTGATTAAAGATGACTTAGCCATGAGACACGAAAAAAGACTAAATTGAGGCAAACTGTTAGCAAGAATTTGTCTATAGTACAGCGTTCTTAAAGGAAACCATTACAAATGGGCAGAGTCTCTTTAAGTTTGAAGCAATTATTCTTTTTCAGAAAGTCTGATTTCTCTTTTCTGTTTTTTGTATTGCGTTCAACGCATTCAGAATTTTCCTCTTTGAAATAGATATCAATATTTTTTATCTTCTTTAATTACTGATATTGTGAGGAAAAATGATTTTGTTTCTTGCCCTGCCAAAGAATCTAAAAAACTATAGAAATACATTTAAAATGTTAAGCACGGGAAAGATTATAATTTTGCACAGTCCGACACAAATTACACTTCTTTTACTCATCCCCTGTAGCGAATATCTACTCTAAAGCAATTTACTGGAGACGTATCTATCCAGGTCTACTCGTTATCAAGATCAACTTGGACTAACTTGTCAGATTCTAAAGGCCACTCAGGCAATATCTCAACGAGGATTAACTCCCAGGTTCTAAATGACACACAGGCCAAATTCTCAACCAGGCTTAACTCCCCGGATCTAAAGGACACACAGTCCAAATCTTAACCAGGCTTAACTTCCCGGTTCTAAAGAACACACAGTCCAAATCTCAACCAGGCTTAACTCCCCGGTTCTAAAGGACACACAGTCCAAATCTCAACCAGGCTTAACTCCCCAGTTCTAAAGAACACACAGTCCAAATCTCAACCAGGCTTAACTCTCCGATTCTAAAGGACACACAGGCTTAATTCTCAACCAGGCTTAACTCCCCGGATCTAAAGGACACACAGTCCAAATCTCAACCAGGCTTAACTCCCCAGTTCTAAAGGACACACAGTCCAAATCTCAACCAGGCTTAACTCCCTGGTTCTAAAGGACACACAGTCCAATGAAATTGCTACTCATGCAATTTTTCAACCAGGCTTCAATCCCCGGTTCTAGATGACACACAGGCCAAATCTTAACCAGGCTTAACTCCCCGGTTCTAACACACAGTCCAAATCTTAACCAGGCTAAACTCCCCAGTTCTAAAGGACACACAGTCCAAATCACAACAAGGCTTAACTTCCCGGTTCTAACACACAGTCCAAATCTTAACCAGGCTTAACTCCCCAGTTCTAAAGGACACACAGTCCAAATCTCAACCAGGCTTCAATCCCCGGTTCTAGATGACACACAGTCCAAATCTTAACCAGGCTTAACTCCCCAGTTCTAAAGGACACACAGTCCAAATCTCAACCAGGCTTAACTCCCCGGTTCTAGATGACACACAGTCCAAATCTTAACCAGGCTTAACTCCCCGGTTCTAGATGACACACAGTCCAAATCTTAACCAGGCTAAACTCCCTGGTTCTAAAGGACACACAGGCCGAATCTTAACCAGGCTAAACTCCCTGGTTCTAAAGGACAAACAGTACAATGAAGTTGCTACTCAAACAACTCAACTCGTTTAATTCAACAAGTACCAAAGCTTTCTTTCAAGCTTACTTAGGCTTCTGATAACGTAATCAAAAGCAGAGTCTCATTCAACTAACTTTATTCAATAGCTTTAGTTACAAAGTTAACAGGAATTGACGTAATTCAATTCCTACAATGTTATCCATATTACATGATTAAGACCATCTTATTACGTATTTATCGCACAGTTTCAGTTTAAGGTACATATTTAAAGGATTAAAGAGAATAGATATTTCACAGTCAATCTTCTCTGTCCATATGTTATAGCGTAATTTAAGTATATCGCATGATTTGAGCTAATCATGTTAAGTATTCGATTGAAACGCAGTTTCAATGAAAAATCACAAAATGTCTAAGTTTAAAACATTAAATCATTTTTGATGTACAGCGTACTGCAAGTTTACAGAATATTATGCTTACCCGCTTAATGCTACAATCCTCAATACAAACTTAAAGTTGCATAATGTTAAATGTCAAAGTCGGGAGAAAAAAATCGTGAAATTTGAATTAAGATATTTCTGCATATGTGTCAACGGAAGATACGCATCCGGGTTTCGGGGTTAATGTCTTTCATACATCCCCTATTCCCCCAACCACCACATACTCAACCCTAACCTTCCCAACACCTCACATCTGCTCCCATGATGGCCCATAACTCCCCCACCCCATACCATCCAAACATATATACCTTCACCCAATCCCGACCCCTATACCTTTAGGGGAAGTATGGGGTTAGGGCAGTAATATGGTGAAAGTGAGGGGTTGGAGTATGGTTATGGTGAAAGTGAGGGAATGAAGTAGGGATATGGTGAAATTGAGTGGTTGGATAAGGAATATGGTGAAATTGAGGGGTTGGAGTAGGGATATGTTGAAAGTAAGGGTAAGGAGTAGGGATTTGGTGAAAGTGAGGGGTTGGAGCAGGGATATGGTTAAAGTGAGGGGCATGGTTATGGTGAAATTGAGGGGTTGGAGTAGGGATATGGTTAAAGTGAGGGGTTGGAGTAGGGATATGGTGAAATTGAGGGGTTGGAGTAGGGATATGGTGAAATTGAGGGGTTGGAGTAGGGATATGGTGAACGTGAGGGGTTGGAGCAGGGATATGGTGAAAGTGAGGGGTTGGAGCAGGATTATGGTGAAATTGAGGGGTTGGAGCAGGGATATGGTGAAAGTGAGGGGTTGGAGCAGGGTTATGGTGAAATTGAGGGGTTGGAGTAGGGATATGGTGAAAGTGAGGGGTTGGAGTAGGAATATGGTGGAAGTGAGGGGTTGGAGCTGGGATATGGTGAAAGTGAGGGGTTGGAACAGGGTTATGGTGAAATTGAGGGGTTGGAGTAGGGATATGGTGAAAGTGAGGGGTTGGAGTAGGAATATGGTGGAAGTGAGGGGTTGGAGCAGGGATATGGTGAAAATGAGGGGTTGGAGTAGGGATATGGTGGAAGTGAGGGGTTGAATCAGGGATATGGTGAAAATGAGGGATTGGAGTAGGGATATGGTGGAATTAAAGGGTTGTTGTAGTGATATGGTGAAAGTGAGGGGTTGGAGTAGGGATAAGGGTGAAGTGAGGGGTTGGAGCAGGGATATGGGGAAGTTAGCTGTTGGAGTATGGATAAGGGGGAAGTGTGGGGTTGGAGTAGGGATATGGTGAAAGTGAAGGGTTGGAGTAGGGATATTGTGACATTGAGGGGTTGGAGCAGGGATAAGGGGGAAGTGGTTGGAGTAGGGTTGAAGTCGAGGGGAGGAAGGGGTAATAATTTCATAATCTCTCTATCCATATTAACGAAACCCCTCAACCCCTCGATCATACTCCTGTAGCCCCCCCCCTCCCTCCTCCCATACTGAGCTAACATATGTTTAAGGATTATTAATTTTAATAATCTCCTCTGTTGGTAAAATAATCGTTAAACCTGGTTTATTTGAAGGATAATTAAAAGTAAACAATAAATTGCTTCAACTAAATCTACGTAAAAAACGTTAAAATTGTGTTATTTTAACTTACACAAATGTTGCTTTCTTACGGTAATGAATTAAATGACAGGGTGTATCTGGTGTGTATTGTATCTGGTTTGTATTGTATCTGGTGTGTATTGTATCTGGTGTGTATTGTATCTGGAGTGTATTGTATCTGATGTGAACTGTATCTGGAGTGTATTGTATCTGATGTTTATTGTATTAGATGTTTATTTTATCTAGTGTATATTGTATCTGGTTTGTATTGTATCCGGTGTGTATTGTATCTAGTGTGTATTGTATCTGGTTTGTATTGTGTCTGGTGTGTATTTATCTGGGGTGTTTTTTGTCTGGTGTGTATTGTATCTGGTATGCATTGCATCTGGAGTGTATTGTATCTGGTGTGTAATATATCTGGTGTGTATTGTAACTGGTATTTATTGTATCTGGTGTGCATTGTATCTGGTGTGTATTGTATCTGGTGTGTATATTATCTGGTGTGTATTGTATCTGGTGTATGTAGTATTTATTGTGTATTGTATCTGGTGTATATGGTATCTGGTGTGTATTATATCTGGTGTATATTGTATCTGGTGTTTTTGTATCTGGTGTGCATTGTATCTGGTGTGTATTGTATCTGGTGTGTAATGTTTCTGGTGTGTATTGTATCTGGTGTATATTGTAACAGGTGTGTATTGTATCTGGTGTGTAATGTTTCTGGTGTGTATTGGATCTGGTGTGTATTGTATCTTGTGTATAGAGAATCTGGTGTGTATTGTATCTGGTGTATGTAGTATTTGTTGTGTATTGTATCTGGTGTATATGGTATCTGGTGTATATGGTATCTGGTTTGGATTTATCTGGTGTGTATTGTATCTGGTTTGTATTTTATCTGGTGTCTATTGTATCTGGTTTGTATTGTATCTGGTGTGTATTGGATCTGGTGTGTATTGTATGTCCTGAAAGCAAGAGACCAGAACAAGTGAAATTTATTAATCTACGCGAATCTAAATAATCACGAACACACAGTTAACTATACAGACAGTTATAATATTGCTATTCCCCCCCCCCCATACTTCATTTTCAATGTTTAGCTTTTATTGAACTAAAATCCTTGGAATAAAGGCATATGTAACATTTAGTCACCAGATGTTTTTAACAGACACACATTCATATTCTATACGGATAACAGACAAACATTCCACGGACAATTTAGAGTGATTCGTTAACAGACACACATTCAGATTCCACAGACTATCAGGACTGATCCTTTAACAGACACACATTCAGTTCAGATTCCAAGGACAAAAAGAACTGATCCTTTAACAGGAACACATTCAGATTCCACTGAAAATCAGGACTGATCATTTAATAGATAGCAGATACACATTCAGATTTCATGGACAAATATGAATAATCGTTTAACATACAAACATTTAGATTCCACAGACAAATATGAATAATCGTTTAACATACAAACATTTAGATTTCACAGACAAATAGGAATTATCGTTTAACATAAAAACATTTAGATTTCACAGACAACTATTACATATTCTGCAACAACACATTAGACCTCCACACACAATTTAAACTGACCGATGGACAAAAATGATGCTTTGTTGTCAATGGTTTGAATTCCGCTAAATCATCCTTAAAAATATTGCAACAGCAACAGTGCAAATAATTGCTGAATCATTCTACAAATGTGATGTGTACACTGTAAACACTCACACTGCATTTTTTGTTGCATTTATCGTGCAAACCAAGGTTACAAACCGGGGTTGGGGAGGGGGGGGGTGCCTCGAAAAATTCGAGATTTGGACACATTTTTTTGGAATAATAAGGGAAGAAAGCTCAATTTAGGTTCAAATTCCAAGGCTCCCTGATATGAATAGTTTGTACTCCAGTGGAAAAGAAAACCCTCCGGTAGAATTTATATTTTGGTAAAAATTTAAAAGCTCTCCAGTAGCAATAATTTTCTCTCCACTGGATTTAGAACCCTCCGGTACTCTCCAGTAGTCTCCAATTATTATTGAAAACTTCAGTCTCTCCCATTATTCACATTTTTTTTCGAATGTTTGACCATCAAAAAACGAGTTATTCTAAAAACTTCTGTCAAATATCACTAAAACCAACTTTAATCTGAGGACTTATTCATAACAATAATATTTTTGTTTGCAGCGCTATAAAGATTTCTCTTTATCGAGAAGGTTTAAGCAACGTTTAAGCTTTTTAAGATTATATTATCAAATAATCAAATATCAGAAAATCAAAGAAAATTTAAGTTCAAAATCTTTATAAGACGTGTGCCAAATAATAGTGTTTAATAGGTAAATTTGAGAAAATCCGGGAACCGATGAAACTTTATAGCACTTATGATAAACAGCGAATTCAAAATTATACAGCATGATGATTACTTCTAAAGCACGTCTATAATGCAATTTACCATGAAGCGACCATGAGTGCACACTTTTAAAAAATCATTAATGATAAAACTGTTTACTAAAAAACACTAATTATGTTTTCGTCATTTCGCAATAAAATTGTGACCTTGTGAGGATTTGATTAGCTTAAACCTGAAACAGCTGTGATGGTTAGTTACGAAACAAACCATGAATTCTTCAACCGCCCGCCCGTGAAGAATTTAAAGATATAAACCAAATAATTAAATCAAGTTTAATTCTAAGGTCTAAGTATCATTAAGGTTAACGATGAAGCATTTATGAATATTGTATGTATATTTTACATAAAATAAGGAGAAACGAAATTAAAAGAAGGAAGGAAGAGGAACATGTGGAGAAATAAAGGTACTATGGGAATACATAAGGAAATAAAATGGAAATAAGATAAATAAATAAGGAAAAAAGATGGAATAAAAAAGGCAAAGAGCAATAAAAGAAAAAAAGAATAAAAATTAGAAAAATAATTTGGCTATATAAAAAGGGTGAGTCGAAGAAGGGGTTGATATACATTGAATATAAATTTATGAAAAGAGAATAGGTTAATATAGAAATAAATGAGAAAAAATAATGTAGAGAAGAAAACATCTAAAAAACGGAGATGATAGATTATAGAATTAAACTAAGAAAACCTAGGCATAAATTCTATGAAAGGATAAATGCTTGTTGCTAAAACATCTGACGCTCTAATACTAACATCAAGCTGTTCCATAATATTTGGGTCAACACTAATTAATACAGAACCAAGACTAAGATTTAGTTTTAAACCAAACAAATTTGAAACCATAGCTGCACCCACGGCTAGAGGGGGGGGGGTTACGACGAATCTATTCTACTCCCCCCCCCACTCAGCTCCCACCTCTCCCTCAGCCACCCCTCCCCCTCGCCTTCCCCCTACCCCTAAGCTCCCCTCCCATTCGGCTTACCCCCCTCCCAGTCGGTTCCCCACTCCCATTCGGTTCCGCCCCTCCTCAGCCCCCTTCCATTCAGCCCCCCATCCCAACTTTCTGAGAATCAATCTTATTCCTTGTTGCTTTAATACCCTTGTTTTTTTAAAAATATTAACTCAGTCAAAAGAGATTACTGCATTATGTATGTTTCTAAAAAATTTAATTAATCCTTGCTGAAACTATAGTTTCTAAATGTGAAGTGGTAAATGGACTGAAATATAATATTTTGGTTTTTATCAGAAGATTTCTGTTTAAATGATAAAAATATTTTGATTTAAAATTGTCTGATACACCCAAAATCTTAGTTTATGACTTTTAAAATTATGCCAAAAAAGTGAAACCTGTTTGTATTTCTCTTTACCTTAATGTGAAATGTACACAAGCTGTTTCACCCTGTTATTAATTTAAAGTGATTTCTATTAATCTAAATCTGTTAGTGATGTCGGTCATCACACAGGTTCTTCACAGATTTGAAAATAAACACAATAGTTTAATTTTTTAACACAACTAACCCCTTCTAGCTGTCTGACGATGCTAGTGAGAGCCACAATGTTCTTTCAAAATATCGTTTTTACCAGAAACCCCGGTGTTTTATGTAAATTTTGTCGATTAAATATTTACAGCACGTACACATGGGAACATGGGAATTGAATATCGCCTTTGATTTTCGATAATTGATAATTTACACTAAGAGCATTAAATAAGATTGAAAGTCTTATGAGCTTACCAAAATGCGGTCTACCTTTTTCTGTATCATTAAAATTGACGGAAATATTAACATTTGAACAGTTTTGTTAATTTTTAATAAACTGGAATCCGGACAAATTTCCTAATATTTCCGGTAATTTTGAAGATAAAAAAATTGGTAGACCACAATTTGAAAATCCCGAGACTAGTACTTTTTGGTGTTAAATGTTTCAATTGTGGTACTACAAAATTATATTTTCGAAATAATCCAGCATGGAACAAAGATGATATAGAAGTCGTCAATTAATTCCCATGTTTATTAGGACACTTGTACTGTACTACAGGGTGTCAAATTTTAAACTAACAATCTGAAATGTTTATTGATTTAAAGAACTGTTGTTTTAGTTTCAAGTGACCCTTCATTATATAAAAGGAGGGGCATTTCCGATTCACAAGATTCAATCTTTCACGTAAAATCATGATAAAATTGAGATAGAATCTGGAAGACGACATTTATCCACTGCTGACGTAAAGTTGTATTAATATTTTTCAGATTAATTGGCAAAATGCAAAATCCAGAAAAGCACTCAAAAAAAAGAATTTGTTTAATTTTTTTAGTTTTAAGTTGGAAATAAAAGCACCTGAACTACAGGGTGTCCCACAGTTGGTGAATAGTTTTAAATGTCTTCTTCGATAATTTGTTAAGTTCTTTGATACAAAAGAGATTAATTATCATTGAAAAGAAATACAACATGGCAGTAATTTTATAGGGAAATTGATTTCAAAGTAAAATATAATTGAGTAAAAGATTTTTCTAACGAAATAAACTGCAAAAAGTCTTTATCAAATATAGTATAAGGAAGAAGACATTAAAAACCATTCGCCAACTGTCATGTTTCGTGGGACACCCTGTACATACAATATTTAGTAGTCAGAGCAATGTAAAAACAAAAGATTTATACTTGCAACATTTGTCAGAAATCCAAACAATATTTTTCATTTATTTAAAATTGAAAAAAAAATTTTCAAAATGAATTATAATCACATTTTATAAACTGATATTTATGAAGAAGATTGAACAAATTATACATCACACGCCGGCATAATAAAATTTGATTTGTAAACCTCTACACCTAGAACAAAATAAAATATTTTTCTTTGCCCTTCTTGCCAATAATCTTAGTTTTTAAAACATTGAAGTTTTAAAAAATTCCACAAATTCAATACAATGAGTCCCAAAAAGATTCAAACTTGTGACTATAGTTTTCATGTCATAAAACTTCATTATTTTTTATTTATATCTGTCTTATCTGATGATATGTCTTCGTTTTATTCCACAGTTTTCTGGTTTTCACTGTATGTTGCTTCAAAAAATGTATCTAAAAAATGTAATTAAATTATTTGGTGGCCAAACATAAGCATTTGTATGTAACACATATTTAAAACTCCATATTTCATTGGCTTTCAAAATATACATAGTTACATTTTATATCCATAGCTTTATTTTTAAAGGAACGAAACTGTCAGATTCTGGTTTAATAGTTCAAAGGTGTTTTTGTAAACAAAAGGTACATGCCGTCTAGGTATAAAGTACTCAACAATTAAATTTATTGTATTAAACATTTCCATTCTTACGTAGTATTTTCAGAAAAGCTTTGAAGCACTAATAACTCTCGCTAATTACTCATTGCTTGCTACTTAAGCTCATTTAACATCTGCGAATGGAAAAATTACAAAATATTAATTATTGTTGTTTCCAAATTAGTTTTCTCATTCCTAACAGTTAGCACTGAACATGCAGACCGCATTGTATCTTTATATGTTAGGTAAAATATTTATCAAAAAAAATCAAGAAAATTTTAATTTGAATATATGTCGTCGGTGAATTTTTTTATTTTTCATATATTGCAGAAATTTGTAAAACCCGTATAGCGCCCATACAACATTTGCCGACGTATATTATTCAGAAAAATTTGATTCCAATCTGAACTATTTTGATAAAATGGAATAAGTTAAATTTATTCTTTTCCTTTAGAAGTTCCCAGCTCTTTTCTAGGGAGTCAATTTTTTCATTCTAAATTTAGAACAGATAATGAAGGAAAGGAAAATATTTATATATCTTTATTCGGACTAATAATGTTGGGAACTCATGTATTGTGGATTTCGAGATCTAGGTCTGATCTTGTTCTTTTCTTAATCTGCGGTTCAATTTATTCAACATGGAGGCCCTAACGACATTTCTGATCATAATAAAAAGGGAGGCAACAATTCTTTCGTTTTCAATTGGTTATCACTACAGTAATACCCATAAAACTGTGGAATATGAAAGTAAATATTTGGTTAAGATTTGAAAAAATGGAATAAAATTGCCAGGTATGGCGGAGCTAAAGACAACTTTCATAAACTATATAACCTAGCTTCTCTGCCATTTAGCCGGATATTATGTTATCCTGTTCAATTCACATCTTGTTTTTCACATTTATTTCATAAGCTATATATAACCTAGCTTCTACATCATGTAGCCGGATATTATGTTATACTGTTCAATTCACATCTTGTTTTCCACATATATTTCATAAGCTATATATAACCTAGCTTCTCTGTAATGTAGCCGGATATTATGTTATACTGTTCAATTCACATCTGGTTTTTCACATATATTTCATAAGCTATATATAACCTAGCTTCTCTGTAATGTAGCCGGATATTATGTTATACTGTTCAATTCACATCTGGTTTTTCACATATATTTCATAAATAAACTTGGGTTACATTTAATAGTAAAATTGCGTTAAAACAACATCAACCATACTTAAGATTTGATTTGCTTTGATTTCAGGAACCCTGTGCATTGGTTCTCTTTTGTTCCGGGTCACCATAGCTGCACTAGAAGATTGCTGTGAAGTAAAAACTGTTGAAGGTAAAGGAATTGAAAAACGAGGATTTATTATACAGGCACTAAATTTATGTCAAACACTGATATTTTTAAAATTTCTATATCTTTTCAAACAATTTTTAATATCGACGTACAATTTACGAGTAAATAAGCACAATTTTAGGCTTGCAGATCTAAAAATAACAATTTTTTAGCTCCTAAAGTTTCCAACTGGAGTGAGTAATTTGGTAAAAATAAGATAATCTCCGTTTCCACAATTTTGAATAAGGGTCTACAGACTTGATTGTAATTAATTTTCAAGATTGAGACCATTTTTAATATCGGCGTACAATTTCCGATTCTATGAGTCCAATTTTAGACTTAGATCTAAAAATAACATTTTTATAGGCTCCTAAACTTCAAACTAGAGCAAAGTAAATAGTAAAAGAATATCTCCGTTTGCACAATTTTATATCTAGTGTTAGGTTACAGTTTATTACAGTACAATTGTTATTTTTAAATCTACAAGCCTAAAATTGGGCTCATTGAATCGTAAGTTGAACGTCGGTATTAAAAATGGTCTCAATCTTGAAAATCCGATTACAAACAAGTCTGCATAGACCCATATGTGCAAACGGAGATTATATTTATTTTTACCAAGTTACTCACTCCAGTTGGAAACTATAGGATCTTTAACCCTATCCCTGCTGGGGTACTTGAAAACCAAGGAATAGGGTTAAAATTGTCATTTTCAGATCTACAGGCCTAACTTTGTACTATTAAATCGGAAATTGTACGTAGATATTAAAAAAGCACTATAGATTCACATCTCTAATTGGATAATGAGATAGAGAAAAGATATATGTTAGCACCATAAATTTCTA
The DNA here is from genome assembly GCF_000591075.1 of Eurytemora carolleeae. Lineage (NCBI taxonomy): Eukaryota > Metazoa > Arthropoda > Copepoda > Calanoida > Temoridae > Eurytemora > Eurytemora carolleeae. The sequence goes on from NW_019396389.1 coordinate 199,758, forward strand.
TTGGGTACCCCATGCTGGTGGTAACACATAGACTAAACAAATTCGACTTTCATTAATTCCACTGACAATGACGGAACCTGCGGCTAGTGTTTGATAAAAAAAAAATGTTAAGGAGCGACAAATTCAAGTCTTAACGGAGATTACTTTCTGCTGAGCAACGATGGACCAACTAGGGAAGAATGCAAGGATGGATGTATTTATTTAAAGGTAAATGGATAATTCTACATAGTTCAAATATATCTTATTCATCTTTTCATAATAAGAAGAAATTCATGCATTCAGCCAAATAAATTCTAAAATTTTACAATTTTGACTAAAAAAATCTTTTATTTTGAGTAAACACATTTTTGTTAATGATAAAAGACCTGAATTGGAATTATTTTTTTTGTATTTTTCCAATTATGTATATATTATAAAGATATATATACAAACAATGAAAAAATTCCCTTGAAATAATAAATTTAAGAACAAAAATGGAATTCCGGTAAAATTAGGACTCCGATAAAAATGACGAATACTGTTAAATTTAGGAAAATGAAGAATACTGTTAAATTTAGGACAATGATGAATACTGTTAAATTTAGGAAAATATACTGTTAAATTTAGGACAATTATGAATACTGTTAAATTTAGGATAATGATGAATACTGTTAAATTTAGGACAATTATGAATACTGTTAAATTTAGGATAATGATGAATACTGTTAAATTCAGGACAATGATGAATACTGTTAAATTTAGGACAATGATGAATACTGTTAAATTTAGGACAATGATAAATACTGTTAAATTTAGGACAATGATGAATAATGTTAAATTTAGGATAATGATGAATACTGTTAAATTTAGGACAATGATGAATACTATTAAATTTAGGACAATGATGAATACTGTTAAATTTAGGACAATGATAAATACTGTTAAATTTAGGACAATGAAGAATACTCTAAATTTAGAAAAATTATGAATACTGTTAAATTTAGAAAAATTATGAATACTGTTAAATTTAGGACAATGATGAATACTGTTAATTTTAGGACAATGATGAATACTGTTAAATTTAGGACAATGATGAATACTGTTAAATTTAGGATAATGATGAATACTGTAAAATTTAGGACAATGAAGAATACTGTTAAATTTAGGACAATGATGAATACTGCTAAATTTAGGACAATGATGAACACTGTTAAGTTTAGGATAATGAAGAATACTGTTAAATTTAGGACAATGAAGAATACTGTTAAATTTAGAAAAATGTTGAATACTGTTAAATTTAGGACAATGATGAATACTGTTAAATTAAGGACAATGATGAATACTGTTAAATTTAGGACAATGATGAATACTGTTAAATTTAGGACAATGATGAATACTGTTTTCGAATGGTTCCCCTCACAATTGCTCCTGATGTGGGCTGTAAGGTATATTTTTACAAATTATTTTGTGCGTTTTTACATGCACAGGGTTTCATACAAAAGATGACATTCTAATGAAGACCCGAAACTTTCAATAGGTTTTTTGGTTTGACCCTTTATATAATATATATGGTTATTTGGCTCCATGCGAAAACTAGCAAGATCTAGAGATTTTACAAGTTAGCTTTTATTACATTATGCAAAGTATTTTTTCGACAGGTGATAAAAAAAATTGAATAAAAGTTGCGGCAAAATCTTTATTCAAATATTTTTAACAAGGATTACCTTTAGATTCTACAAATATAGATCTGTAAAACTTTTGAGGAGCCCGAGCGGGTCTCTTGATTGAAAACCAAATAAATAATTTAAAAATAAAAACGGCTCTTTTATGAGTAAAAATAACCTAACATTAAACTTGAATTCTAAAACTTAAAACAAAGGACACAAAAAGTCTAACTTTTAAATTTTAAATTTAGGTGTTATCACAAGAAGAAATAACAAGTTTAGAAGAAGAAAGAACTGACCTAACAAACCTCTTAAACGCTGTAACAGACTTGAATGAAGCAACACCAGGATCAAGGCAGCGACGTGAACTTACAACACCTTCTAATTGTACGACAATGGAAGATTATTTGGATAAAGTTATTCCAATGGTTAAAGATAAACCCACAAAGGGAGCAGGGCTACCTTATATAGCTGCAGTAAGAAAAGCTGTTCGGTCCGGATTATCATGCTCTTCTGTTAAACAAAAAACTGGATTTCTTATAAAGATAATAAAAAATCGGTTGAAAGCGATAAAAGTCCAATTAATTTCAGCTGGTATAACAACCATTGAACCAACAGAACCACCTACTTCAGTAGCAACTGAACCACCTACTTCAGGAGCAACTGAACCACCTACCACAGTAGCAACTGAACCACCTACTACAGTAACAACTGAACCACCTACTACAGTAGCAACTGAACCACCTACTACAGTAACAACTGAACCACCTACCACAGTAGCAACTGAACCACCTACTACAGAAACAACAGAACAACCTACCACAATCAAAACTAAACCACCTACTACAGTAACAACTGAACCAGCTACTTCAGTAACAACTGAACCACCTACTACAGTTACAACAGAACCACCTACTACAGTAACACCAGAACCACCTACTACAATAAAGACAGAAGAACCTACTTCAGTAACAACTGAACCACCTACTACAGTAAGAACAGAACCACCTACTACAATAACAACAGAAGAACCTACCACAGTAACAACAAAAACACCTACTACAGTAACAACAGAACAATCTACTACAGTAACAACTGAACCCCCTAATACAGTTACAACAGAACCACCTACTACAGTAACACCAGAACCACCTACTACAGTAACAACAGAATCACCTACAACAGTTACAACTGAGCCCCCTACAACATTTACAACAGAACCACCTACTACAGTAACAACTAAACCCCCTATTACAGTTTCAACAGAAGCACCTACTACGGAAACAACTCCAGAATCAACACAAAAATCACTTACTACAATAACAACTGTAGAATCAAGAACAGAATCACCTAATACAATAACAACTGCAGAATCAACGACAGAAGCATCTACTACAGTAACAACTGTAGAATCAACAACAGAAGCATCTACTACAGTAACAACTGTAGAATCAACAACAGAAGCAAGCACCTACTACAGTAACAACTGTAGAATCAACAACAGAATCGCCTACTACAATAACAACTGAAGAACCAACAACAGAATCACCTACGACAGTTACAACTGTAGAATCAACAACAGAAGCACCTACTACAGTAACAACTATAGAATCAACAACAGAAGCACCTTTTCCAGTAACAACTGTGGAATCAACAACAGAAACACCTACTACACTAACAACAGTGGAATCAACAACAGAATCACCTACTACAATAACAACTGTAGAACTAACTACAGAAGCACCTACTAGAATAACACCTGTAGAATCAACAACAGAAGCACCTACTACAGCAACAACTGTAGAATCAACAACAGAAGCACCTACTACAGCAACAACTGTAGAATCAACAACAAAATCACCTAATACAGTAACAACTGTAGAATCAACAACAGAAGCATCTACTACAGTAACAACTGTAGAATCAACAACAAAATCACCTACGACAGTAACAACTGTAGAATCAACAACAGAAGCATCTACGACAGTAACAACTGTAGAATCAACAACAGAAGCACCTACTACAGTAACAACTGTAGAATCAACAACAGAATCACTTACTACAATAACAACTGAAGAATCAACACAAAAATCACTTACTACAATAACAACTGTAGAATCAACAACAGAAGCACCTACTACAGTAACAACTGTAGAACCAACAACAGAAGCATCTACTACAGTAACAACTGTAGAATCAACAACAGAAGCATCTACTACAGTAACAACTGTAGAATCAACAACAGAAGTACCTACTACAGTAACAACTGTAGAACCAACAACAGAAGCACCTACTACAGTAACAACTGTAGAATCAACTACTAACTACTACAGTAACAACTGTAGAATCAACAACAGAAACACCTACTACTGTAACAACTGTAGAATCATCAACAGAAGCACCTACTACAGCTACAACTGTAGAACCAACAACAGAAGCACCTACTACCGTAACAACTGTAGAATCAACAACAGAAGCACCTTCTACAGAAAAAACTGTAGAACCAACAACAGAATCACCTACTACTGTAATAACTGTAGAATCAACAACAGAATCACCTACTACTGTAACACCTCCAGAATCAACAACAGAAGCAACTACTACAGTAACAACTGTAGAATCAACAACAGAAGCACCTACTACTGTAACAACTGTAGAATCAACAACAGAAGAGGTACACATAATGTTTTACAGGAGAAATCTCTTTTAAAATGCTGAACTTGACTAGCAAAAAACCAAGTTCAACTTAAATTACATACTGAATCACTGATTTAGATCTGATTTCTCAGTCTGAAATCAAAACCAATTAGAGATCTAGCATTTTAAACAAGAACTTTATAAAAAATTGGTAATTTTTTTTGGTCCTCTTAATAGTCATAGGGCACTGAACCATTACAGATTTTTCATTTAAAAATATCAAAAGCATTAAAAAAAAGAACAATTTTTATAATTTATAAAACCCCTTTAACTTGAACCAGTAGTTATCAGTCACAAATCTGAAGCTGAACCTTATTTGTAAATTTTAAACTCTACCTTCAAGTAGCAATATTTTTACAGGTTCTAACTTTGGAAGAAATTGATACTGAATTGGGAAACTTGGAAACTCTTTCAATAGCTTTGAATGACTTAGATGTCTCGGTGGAGAGAAGAAGAAAAAAACGATCCGTGAGTGATCCCACCTCATGTAGTGACTGTCTAAACTATATGGACATTGTAAAATCATTTGTAAGATCTAATCCTAATAGAGCAATCCAATATGTCCACGCAATCAAGAGAGGCATCTCAGCATGGAAATTCTGTTCTGGTCTGAAGGCTAAAATTTCAGATTCTAAACAGGAGGTAATTGAACGTATTCAGGAACTGAAACATAAACGCAAAAGTTTAACCAAACAACCACCTACTATAGTCACAACTCTAGAAACAACAACAGATGCACCAACTACAGCAACAACTGCAGAACTAACAACAGAAGTACCTACTACAGTAACAACTGTAGAACCAACTACAGAAGCACCTACTACAGTAACAACTGTAGAACCAACAACAGAAGCATCAACTACAGCAACAGCTGTAGAACTAGCAACAGAAGCACCTACTACAGTAACAACTAATGAATCAATCACAGTAGCACCTACTACAGTGACAACTGTAGAACCAACAACAGAAGTACCTACTACAGTAACAACTGTAGAACCAACTACAGAAGCACCTACTACAGTAACAACTGTAGAATCAACAACAGATACACCAACTACAGCAACAACTGTAGAACTAGCAACAGAAGCACCTACTACAGTAACAACTGATGAATCAACCAAAGTAGCACCTACTACAGTAACAACTGTAGAACCAACAACAGAAGCACCTACTACAGTAACAACGGAACCACCTACAACAGTGACAACAGAAGCACCTACTACAGTAACAACAGAACCACCTACTACAGTAACAACAGAACCGCCTACCACAGTAACTACAGAAGCACGGACTACAGTAATTACAGGGGAATCAACAACAGAAGCACCTACTACGGTAACAACTGTGGAATCAACAACAGAAGCACCTACTACAATAAAAACTGTAGAATCAACAACAGAATCACCTACTACAGTAACATCTGAAGAATCAACAACAGAAGCACCTACTACAGTAATAACAGAAGCACCTACTACAGTAACAACTGTAGAATCAACAACAGAATTACCTACTACAGTAACAACTGTAGAACCAACTACAGAAGCACCTACTACAGTGACAACTGTTGAATCAACAACAGATGCACCTACTACAGTAACAACTGTAGAGTCAACAACAGAAGCACCTACTACAGTGACAACTGTAGAATCAACAACAGAAGCACCTACTACAGAAATAACAGAAGCACCTACTACAGTAACAACTGTAGAATCAACAGCCCAAGCATCTACTACAGTAACAACTGTAGAACCAAGTACAGAAGAACCTACTACAGTAACAACTGTAGAACCAACTACAGAAGCACCTACTACAGTGACAACTGTAGAATCAACAACAGAAGCACCTTCTACAGTAACAACTGCAGAGTCATTGACAGAAGCACCTACTACAGTAACAACTGTAGAATCAAAAACAGAATTACCTACTACAGTAACAACTGTAGAATCAACAACAGAAGTACCTACTACAGTTACAACTGTAGAATCAACAACAGAAGGACCTACTACAGTAACACCTGTAGACACAACAACAACAACAACAGTTGATGCAACGTCATTAAAAGAGGTAAACTTACAACGCCATTTAAAAATCTCAAACTTCCGCTTTGTTGATTTGTACTGTACAGGGTATCCAAAAAAAGGGGTTTCTGTTTCTTGAGGGTCAATATATCAGTATTTCTATTCTTTATTCTGTGTGCTAAATGACCACAAATACCCAATTAATCAATTCTAAATAACAATCACACACTTTTTTATCACCAGTTTTTACATTAATTGTTAACACATCAGAATTCTAATCTTTTCTTTATCCTGATATACTAATTATTGATTGATTGATTTTTATACTCCCTTCCTGTGCAGTTTTTCTAGATATGCTGCTCTGGTCCTGGTTATGTTTCTGCACTTCTTGGGTGTCTGGGGGGGGGGCGGTCCGAGGTCTTTTCACCCATGCTTCATTTAGCACTGGTCGTCAGTCTGTGCTATGGACAAAATTTTTCCTGATATTTTGCTTCCCGTGTTCCTGACTACTGACGATAAACTTGTGCAAGATTTTCTCTTGGGTGTTCTTGGTGAAGGGGATGGGTCAAATTTGTTTACTGGTTTAGAGATTCTTGTTGACCTCCATGAGGTTGATGATATGATTGAGCTCCTCCTCTAGAGTGTGAGGCAGGGGGGTTTAGAGTCTTCATTAAACTTGGGGAGCAGGGATTGAGGCAGATTTGTCTCTCTGCCTATAAAAATATGCTCTGGGATTGTACAAAGTGGAATTATGTTGTGTAGTATAAACTTAATAGAAACTCATGTATAAAGAACTCAATAAAGGCAACTTTACAAAGAGAAACTCAATATAACAAGCCAGATGGAATCGATTAAAGCACTAACTTTGCACGGACATTTATTTTACATTATTATTAAAATACAAACTGAGGATCAACCGAAGTTAATCCTGGAATCATAGATGGAGCTAATTCTCCTCTCGGAGCTACTGGAGCTGTGATCGACCGCTCTCTTCAGATCCTTCATCAAGACTAACCCTTTTCTCGGGGACAAAATGGACGTTCAGATTGCTTTCTCTTCCGACGAAAGCACCGTTATCCGTGTTCCCCCGATAAGGATTCCCAGGATTTGAACCTTGCTACCCTGGAAATTTCCTCTGGCCGTTGCTACCAGCTCCAGTAGTAACGGGTTAAATACAATCAATATTATTTGTTTGTCCAGTTCTCAAACTTGGGTTGAATGAACTAGGCTATGGTTCTACATCCTTGGTGGGTTTACAGTAGCATTGTACACTAAAATCAAATTGCGTAAACTTTTTCCCTGTTGTGTTCTCCATTTGCTTTCAAAAGTCACCACAAAGTTCTATGAAATCTTAAAACGGGAATCAAATTATGCAAATATGGAGTCCTCACTTTGACTTTTACGTTTACTGCACTCATCATAGTTAAAATTACTGAGTTTTCAAACTTCCAGCCTGAATCAGTCCTAATGGAAGATGGAGAATCATAGAGGCCTATCCAGTGTTTCATGATTGCTGCCGAGACTGTTTTAGCAGACTTATCAGGAATAGGTACAGCTGAGACAAACCTGGAAAATTGTCACATTAATGTGAGAAAATATATTTTTTCTGGAGTCAATGTGAGTGGACTGACAAGGTCCATGCACAAGACATCATTGCCGATTTTTGCACGGTCCTCAACTGGTTCAACATTTTTCAAATTTATTTCTTCTCTATGAAGTCAACCAGCACACTCTGTGATGAAGATACTCTTGTCCTTTCTCCAGCCTAGCCAATAGAAAACATGTTTTACCTGTTACATGGTCCACTGACTCCCTAGTGTTTTTCCCTCATTTAAGTTCGCTGTGATCTCAGCAAACCCTGGCTATTCCCAATTAAAACTTGACTTTGGTTAGTTAGTATGAACAAGTTTAGCAGAGTTAGTGGTCAACAATGGGCTTAAACTGTTGTTTTGCTACTTAGCGATTTTCCTAAAGACCTAATGAAATCTTTATAAGTACCATGCGGTATTTCTCAAGATAGGATTGTAAGCCTTCCTCTTCTGACCGCTCTCCATAATAAAGGATAATAATATGGTTCCGAACGTTTATTTCTGCGAGATTTCAATCTAAATAATTTTTAATAAACCCACAGAAAAAGCATCGAGTGATAAAATCATACAAATACAACAAATAAATCAACTCAGGCATTAAAAAACTGTGGAATGGAACCAATACATTACATTTATAAGATATCAAACCATAACCGAACATAAATAAACGATATTCATATATATATAAAGAATAATTACCACAGTGATCCTAGAATTCTTAGCACGGTTTTAATAATAGACAAACTTGCATGAAAAACAAATATATACTAAGGTAGAATATGCTTGCTTCCACGCAAAAAACTTGCGCATGCGTAGTCGGTCTGGAAACAGCTTCTAAAACTAGTTTTTTACAATACGTTCTGTACAGATCCGCAGGGAGAACTCAGGAATTCACAGGGGCACCACATAGACTTTATACACGCAGCATGGCTCGCGTAACACTCGCCCAACCAAGAGCAAACGAAAAAAAGTTCCATCTGCACCCCGCGACTTGAACTTCCTGATAACTCAACTAGACCTGAAATACAATCACTGGAATCTTTTAGAGTTTGAATTCACGTAATCCTTCACTTTTTAAAACATCCTGTCCTCCCAGGGAACATCCAACTCTAAATCCATCTCCTCAGGGAACGCAACCCTAGCCGATCCTTCAACTCCACAACTCTCCTGGAGAACCTCCGAGCTGCACTCATCCTCTTAGAAGAGGCAACCTCTTCTGTCCTCCCCTCCTCAGCCTCCAGAAACACCTCATCCTCCTCGTCTAGCATCACCACCTCCTCACAGCCATCCTCCTGCTGAGGCCCGGAGACACTCTCTCCGAACCCACTCCTACCTCTGGATGAAACAGGAGAAGGCTGGGACGGAGAGAGGCCAACCGGCTCCTCAGCGTTAGACTCAGCCACACTCCCCTTTGAACTCCTCATCCTCAACCTCTTCAGCTTCCCCGGCCTAGGATTCTTCTTCCGCTTCACTCCTGACCTCACTTTGGGAGCGGGTAAAGCAGGAACCTCCCCTTTCCACTTGGTTCGCTCCTCGTATTCCCAATCTGCTGAGAGCCTGGTCTCTCCCCAAACCTGGGGAAACTGAGCAGGGATTAACATCCTCATCCTCTCCTTGGATTTTATGCTCCTCTCTGCTAACCATCTCTCCTTCACAGCCCTCCGGAAATCCTCCTTCGTCAGCAGTCTAGATAAATACATTTTCATCATTTTGATAACTTCTATCCAAATATCATCCATCATACCAGTGATTAAAATTATGTGTGCTCTGTTTATTAAGATACTAGCCCCCCCCTTCATGCAGCAAACCTTGGACATCAGTATAATTTTGCAACCGGAGCTATTGCTCCGAGTTTTGGTGACCTTTTGCACAATCATTAAATGATCTGGGGTATTGCTTAAAAATTCTCCTACTGCATAAACTATACTGACGTCCCTCACACTTCTTACCACTGTTTGCTCATTTCCCTTGGCCTTTAGCGAATACTTGAGAGTAACTTTAGAACCACTAACCCCCGTTACCCTCCCAAGTTTCCAATATACAGACTCCTTGGAGCAGCTAGAATCATTAAACACAAAGCACACAATATCATTAATCACTGGGGTTCGACCAGACTTCAACCATTTATCAGGCCTCAAACTCAAAAAATGAATATTATCAATAAAACCCTGGTACCATTGTTGGTAAATGGTCCGGTTTCTTTCAAGGATTTTTGTAAAATTTGAGCTCATTTTCAAATCAATCCCACTTCCCTCCAAAGACCTGTAATTATTCCGTTCTAATTTCAATCTATTGGGGGTAATAATCTCATAACCCAGAGCAGTTTCATTTGAACTATTTCCTAAAGCTAAGGGGAGGTTATCAACTGAGTTGGATATCCTAGAGAATAATGTATCCCACTGTAAACAGGTCATGGGATGAGAACTATTCACTCCCATCTTCTCCATGGTTTCTCGGAGAACCCTGATCCTTCTCTCAACTCTTCCCCTCTCAGAGTGCGCCTTAGCATTGGAAACAATGATCTTCATCCCTAGGTTGTCTTGTACCATCGCATCCAGGTCCCTCACGGAGAACTTCGCGTACTGCAGGGCCTTGAGCTGGGTTCCTTTGTCCACATATACAAAACCAGGCACTCCATACCGGTTTGAATGTCGTTCTAGAGCTGCACATACATCTTGAGTTTCAATCCCTTCCAAAGCCATTATGTTAGTAGCTCCAGTCAGCAGACATACTATCACTAACGCATAGATCTTGATAACTGCTTTGGACCTTTTGTAAGTTTGACCTTTAAATCCGTAACAAATATCCATCATATAAGAGTGAAAACATGGAGCTAGGACCGTCCTTGCTTCTGGATGACTAGCTAGCCTCAATTCCAGGGTTTTCTTCTCTATCAATCTGCACTTTACACAATCTGCAATTACTCTCCTGACCAGCCATCTCAAACCTTTCACCACTCTCATTTTCCTGCGTATCTCCTTAACTGTGGTTTCCAGAGAGGCATGAACACTGGTTTTCATGTGAACATACATCAGATAAGCATACAACACTGGAGAATCCGGAAGCACCACAGGAATTCTTCCCACTATAACATGCTTGTCTAAGAAATCTACTTGATCTAAATCTTAATTCCTGATCTGGTATTCGGGAGAGAGCCTTCTTTCATCATACACTCTACCTTCATCTACTATGAATTTCTGCATTTCTGTAGGTTTCAATGTCCTCTTCACCCTCTCAGATTCCCAGGAGAAGAAATACTGCTCTGCTTTCTCAGTCTCATTCCTAGGATCCCATTTTTGGTCTCCCAGCACACAAATCCTGCACTCTTTGTCTTGAATCAAATGTTTACTGTGGGAATAGCTAGTTTTCCATCCTTGCATATACCCCGTTATCCTTAGAGATTTCATCCAACCATGAAATACAGGATCCACAAGTAGCTCTGCTACACCCCTCCCCGCCCTGGCCACCAGGACAGCAAAATCAAGAGTTGGTTCATCTACATCCTGCAGTTCTTCCTGTACATGTGCCATATTTGCAGAGAATTCTTTCCAAAACGAGTCTGGGAAGCATTCTTGTTGAACATTATCCGATGTCTTCTTATCCAGCTTGACCATAAATCCTTTCTCCACCAGATCCTTGTGTACGTTCCTCACTCCATCCTTGACAATCTCTGATTTCTTACACTGAGTTTTGTAGACTTTCAACGCTTGACTGTAGTTACTCGGGTTGCTGTGGACTGCTGTCAGAAATTCAACCGGATTCTTCAAGAACGGATAATTTACTGTAACTCTCCTGTTGATCACATCTATCTTGACACTCTCCTCAATAAGTTGTTGCTCTCTCGCTTCTCTGAGAGAAATTGCAGTACGCTTACTAGAGGTCTTGCAGTTTAGACATTTTGAACATTCTGCACATCTAAAACCTCCACCGTCTTCAGAGTCTTCATCATCCATTGCATTCCTAAACTTTGCCATTGGAACCTTTGCCTTGAATACTCCGTAATTTTCCTCAGAACTGCTCTTATCCAGGGCTGTGTTGAGAACACGATCCGGAGAATTACACTCCACCGTGTTTACAACCACACTCCCTGGTTGCACATCTTGATCTACCCCATCCTCAACCAGGGCTGTATTGGACTCACGTACTGGAGAACTACACTCCCCCGCGGGTCCACTTACACTCCCTAGGTTTATCTGCTCCTTGATGACCTGCTGAAATGACTTTCAGGTTTCCTGCTCCATATGCACCCTGCACACCTTTCCTTGATGTTCAAGGATTGAGTTCAACCTCTGGTGATCATCTAGGCTGGATTCAAAGTCGTCTTCCACTTCTCCGCTACAATCAACAATATCTTCCTCATTTATAGGATGTGGATTAATTGTCAGACCCAATTTCTCATTTGTTGTTATGGCATAGCAACGCTGCTCTACTTCATCATTCATATCCTCAAGTATCCTCTCTCTTATCAGAAACACCGCATTTGACATCTCCGAATACTTCTCATCATTTCCTTTAGTAAAGGATCTATGTGGTCCTGCAAAAATTAATCTTGAACCGTAGATGTCTTTGAACGGGCTTAGTTATACTGCTACTCCAGATGGTAGTACCTTTACCAGCACAGGATCCAGGTTAGTGTTCTTTATTCCCAGTAGTAGATGAACTTTAGAACCGCCCACCTTCTCTGGAAGAGCTAAAACCTTCTCCTCGTCCTTGGCCTGGTCCAGATACTCTTGGCAAATCTCCGTTAGATCATAGGTTCCAAACCCTCCGGTGACGTCATCCATGCCTACACAGACTACTTCATGGTACTCTCCTCTTTCTCCAGGTCCTAAGTTGAATCTAAACGTACCATGGTTTGATCTAACCTTGCTCCCTCCTACCACAGTGAGATTGGTAGGATTACTTGAAACCTTCTGTAAACCTTCCTTCTCTGCCAGCGACCCATCGATGATATGGATGTTTGCTCCCCTGTCAAAGAACACTAGAGCCTCCGAGCTCCCAATCTTGATGGTTTGCATTAAGTAGCAGGAATGTTCAGGCACTTCATGAATAATTCTCTCCGGAGATATAGTATCCATCCGTCCCGTCTCCGAATCTATCGATGGAGCAGGTATATCTTCATACTTCTTCTGGTCCCATCCCAGTGCATTAGCTCCAGGTCCCATAGAAAACACTTGAAAGGTATAGTTAACCGCGAACTTGATTGATGCATCCACGATCATCGTACCCAGCTTCCCTAAGTACTGCTCCAGGTCCCTTTTCATCTCATTAAATGGAGCTCTCAACGTTGCATGCTCCTTCTTCCGGCAGAAAAATACAGATAAAGGAGCAAGATTTTTAGGCTGAGCCCAAACTGCACAGCCTTGGCATTTTAAAGATTCAGGAACCTTTGCTTCAAAACTGCATCTCCTATTTACACATACATCCTTAGGAGCCATACAAGAGTAGCAAATCCTTCCCTTCTCCATCTTGTTCCATCTGTCCCCTGGGCTCAGTGAAAAAAATTCTGCACACGTACTCATCTCATGTTGATGGTTTGACAGTGGGCATGGGAACTTTAAGTCGGCCCGGTACCATTTGGTAGGATTGAATTTCGTGGCAAAAGCACCTCTGTTCATCTCATCCTCAGACTTTCCATCCTCCGGCTCACTGACCTTGTGGGCTGACTTCGTCTTGATCTTAGGAGACCTGGGTGATCTTGGTCCTCTGAGAGATCTGGTTCCATGCGTACGCTCTGACTCTCTTGAACCTTCACTCTTATTCCTCTCTATGATACACAAGTTCTTGAAAACTCTATACGCAGCCTCTCCTACAGGGTTCTTGTAATCCAAACCAGCCCTGGTCATCTCTGTGATCCAATCAGCATATGCATCATGAGGTAAAACCAGGGAAAGACTGCTCAAAGTTGCNAGATGCATGAATACTGGTTTTCATGTGAACATACATCAGATAAGAGTACAATACTGGAGAAACCGGGAGCACCACAGGAATTCTTCCCACTATAACATGTTTATCCAAGAAACCCACTTGATCCAAGTCTTGATCCCTGATCTGGTACTCAGGAGAGAGTCTTCCTTCATCATACACTCTTCCTTCATCCATTATGAACTTCTGCATCTCTGTAGGTTTCAATGTCCTCTTCACCCTCTCCAATGCACCAGAAATACCAGCATGAAAGGAAAATCTCTGAGTATTATTATTCGGATTAGGCTTCGCTCTCCTGCTAAGATCATTCACAATATCGCTGATAATCCTCGATAATTTGCAATCAACCATCTCTTCATCTCAGGATAGGAGTCCGACATATTTATCAACTTGTTCCTTATCTCCTCCGATAAATGCTTGTTGTACATCCGGTTAGCCTTCTGCGTTGAGTTCCCCCAACCCAGATATGCAATTTCAGCAGCTTCCAGAAATTCATAAATAAGATCCCGACATCCGCTGTGTCACCCTTGGAAGTGTTGATACTATGCACCTCTGCTACATTATACATCTCCTCTACTTTCAGACACCAGTTCTCTGCATAATCCAGAAATTCATTAACCTCATCACAATACTCATAACTTACTCCTGGAAATTTCACATACTTCTGCAAGGACTTCTGTATGTTCCCTACTGCCGAATGTACCGCTGGAACATCAACAGTTTTGTACTTCTTCACCAGGGATATATCCACAGGGCTCATCCCTAGGTCTGCAACTACAATCTGTTGGAGTTGTTTCCTAGCTCGTCTATACTCTTCCTCACAAGATCTCTCTTTCTGGTGTGGGACTCAAAGGACCTGGAGTCCTTCACCTGCACTCGTGGTTCACACACCATATTTTGCATAGAGTTATTCACTATCTGATCGGACAAATCCACTACCAATCCTCTCAATCCCTCTGTCACATGCCTGCTGGAGTCCAACGAATCTCTGATCTCATCAAGCTCCTCTCTCATCCTGTTGACAGCTAGACCTGGAAAACTATCAGCAATCACTTCTTGGATGGAATTAACAAGCTCCGCAGGAACATCCGTGTGCACTTGAGCAGAGATATGTACAAGCCAATCCTGGATCATCTCCACCTTCTCGTCCAACTTAGTATCCAGTTTGTGTACACTAGCTTCTAGCCTGATAAACCTCTGATCCTCCAGATCCAGTCTCTCCCAAATCTTAGAATTACTGCTTTCCAGGATCCCAATCTTGTCTTGTAACTCCAAATACATAGCTTCTGCTCCATGAACTGCTGTAGATAACTTCCTCATCCCACTGACAAGGTTGCTAACCTTCTCCTCAACAATACTCTGGCGTTGCTTCATCAATTTTGCCCATTGATCCTTCTGATTATCAGCATTCAATCCTTCTGCAGACAATCTTGATATTACTTCTTCTAGAGATCCGTTCAGGTCCAAATCTAAAGCTCTCCGGATGGCTACTCCTTCAGGTTGCAAAACTCTGGGAGTGGTTAGGCTAGGCAGGGCAGAGTCTGATTGAACAAACCCTAAACCACCCATTCCTGTACTTCTAAAATGGACACCATCAGGTTGCAAATCAACATCTATCCTTGGGTTGGAGAGAACGATTCCTGGTTGACCGCGATTTGTAGATCCCTCACTCCGATTTGTAGAGTTGCACGACTGTAAATCCTGCGGGGTGTTTGGCCTAGTAGATCCGAGTCCTGATCCTACAGGTCTCGATCCTACCACTGCTCCACTACTCCTGGATTCACCCAGAGTTTCTCCTCCCCTGTAAATAGGTGCAGACACAACACTGTACGGTGATGACCTCTCTATTGGTTCCTTGTTATGGAACACGTAATCCAGATCACAACTTCACATCATTATCTCCTGCTCTCTTTCGCCACCAGACTCCTGAACTGGTGCACGTTCATCCTGCTGGGGATGTACTCCTGAGTAATCCCTGGATATCTGCCGGGCTCTCTTCCGGATTCCACTCAATCTATCCTTGAGATTCCCCAGTTCTCCCACCAACACTAAATCCCCTTTAGTTACTAAAACTTCTGAGATTTTCAGCTCAATATTCCCCAAAAATGTTCTATGATTAGCCTCAATAACATTCATCATCTGTGGAACAGAGCATGCCAATTCCCCCCACTTAATTATCTCATCTCTATGTTGGGACAAATCATCTCTCAGTTTTACATCAATAGCATTTGAAACAGTCCGCGATCTAGTGCGTACCCTTGATTCAAATCGCGTCCCCCTGCTGCTTTCAAGGTTGTCATCAATAAACCCCGTAACATTAATCTTAGGAGTGGACGCATATCTATTGGAATCAATAATCTCAAATCGATTAAATCTTGCGGCTTCAGGTAAATTTAAGGTACTGCTCAGTCTATCCCCCTCCCCCTCTGACATAGACCTACTCCTCCCTGTGCCCCGCATGGCAAACTAGGAAATGAGCTCAAACAAATTTCACCACACTTAAACACGTTCCCCCATAAATTTCCAATCTGGCATTTATAGAATATTAAGTAGGTTAAATTAAGCCCAAATCCAACAATTTATCCCCCTATCACATCAAATCACGAAGACATGTAGGGATTATCAAGTTAATCTCAAAGAATAGAGTTATCCCGCTCAGTCACTTGACATATTTTTCCGAACTGGCAAATAAATCAAGGATGAGAGATAGCTCAATAAATTAGACTCAATCAATTGTCATCCTTAACATGATCAACAACATTCAGGATTTATTAATTGATCTCAAGGCAGAGTTATTCTCCTCATTCACTCAATATATTTCTCCTATCTGGCAAATACACTAACGGTGAGGGAATATCTCAATAAATTAAATCTCTTGGTATAGTCCAGTGTTCGTCCCTTCAAGATATTGACCAAGAAGGTACTGACAGTGGATCATAAATCTCAGGTAAACTGCTTTCATCCAATCATCCAATCATCCAATCACGAACATTCCATTAATATTCAATTTCATAACTTAGACTTTGTTCACTCGGTCCTTCACTATATTTTTCCAATTTGGCCAATATACTGACAACGAGAAACAAATCCAGTTTATTAATTCAACTAGACGTCCCGCCTCAATTTACTAGATATAAATCTAATAAATGATAAGAGTTAGGACTGTTGAAGGATCTCAGTTTAATAAAGCTTCCTTGTAAGCTTGTTCCTACGTCAGTCCGTATATTTTCCAATTCAGGCAATATAGCGGCAACGAGAAACTTTTTGCTCAATCTCAATTAGTTAACCAGTACCCTACAAGGTTGCGATTGAATGTTTCGCTACTTAGCGATTTTTCCTAAATGCACCGTGCGGTATTTCTCGAGATAGGATTGTAAGCCTTCCTCTTCTGATTACTCTCCATAATAAAGGATAATAATATGGTTCCGAACGTTTATTTCTCCGAGACTTCAATCTAAACAAGTTTTTTATAAACCCACAGAAAAAGCATTGAGTGATAAAATCATACAAAATACAGCAATAAATCAACTCAGGCATTAAAAAACTGTGGAATGGAACCAATACATTACATTCATAAGATATCAAACCACAACCGAACATAAATAAACAATATTCATATATATATAAAGCATAATTACCGCAGTGATCCTAGAAATTTAACACGGTTTTAATAATAGACAAATCTTGCATGAAAAACAAATATATACTAAGGTAGAATCTGCCCGCTTCCACACACGAAACTTGCGCATGCGTAGTCGGTCTGTAAACAGCTTCTAAAACTAGTTTTTTACAATACGTTCTGTACAGATCCGTAGGGAGAACTCAGGAATTCACAGGGGCACCACATAGACTTATCAACGCAGCATGGCTCGCGTAACAGTTACAAACAAAGGACAAGGCAATCTATGGATCCCTGACATGTACCTGTATACACTATACATACAGGGTGTCCCACGAAACATGAATAGTTTTGAATGTCTTCTTCAACATAGTGCATTATTTTATAAAGACTTTTTTCAGTTTATTACTTTAAAAAAATGTGATATATATTTTACTGTGTAATCAATTTTACTACAATATAACTGTCATATGAAAAATGTTATTAGTCTCTTTTGTATCAAACAACTTATCAAATAATGGAAGAAGACATTTTAAACCGTACACCAACTGTCATGATTCGTGGGACACCGTGTACATGGTATTTAATGCTTTCTCTTTTGATCAGAAATATCTCCGAGGGTGTCCCACAGGTGTACGTTTCACAGGGTGTCCCACAGGTGTCCCACAGGTGTCCCACAGGGTGTCCCACAGGTGTACGTTCCACAGGGTGTCCCACAGGTGTCCCATAGGTGCTCCACAGGGTGTCCCACATCATATTTTAAGGAGTATTCAGAAATTTTAAAAAGAATGAATCATTTAAAAAAAATGTGTAAGGCTAATAAAAAAAATTTGAAGAAAAAACTAGGTTTTTCGAGTAATATATGTTCATATTTTGGCTTTAAAGGTTGGAGATAATCCAATATGATAGGGGACTCTCTGTATATATAATATGATAGGGGACTCTCTGTATGTAACTGTATATTCTCTGAAAATGTGATGCTGAAGTCAGAATCTCGGAATCAAGTATTGATCTCTGTCTTTTGCAGATCTCCGGATTATTTTAATCCCTCTTCGATGGCCCGTAATAACTACAGGGATAACTTGGATTAAGGGATCCATTTATAAGGACTTAAGTTGGATATCTAGATCAAGTGTTCAAGATTAAGGATATTTCACACAAAAATTCCTCCCTCATGGACATCAGTTACGATTTCTAAATCCTTGCTGCAGTATTTCTATTTAAAAGAAAATTGTGAAGCAGTCTACTGTTTGCTTATTATCACGCCATTTAATTGAAAATAAATATATTAAAAAAAAACACACACACAAAAGAATAGAAATGAATAACGTATTTATGTAGTTTTGTTAATTTTAATATACTATTAATTATGTAAAAATAAACTAATATCTTATAACTTAATATAATTTCCTTCTTTGAATCTTAATTATTTTTTTTTGAAATTCAAGAATTCAAATACTAAACTTAAAAAAGATTGATTAAATTCGTCGAAATATAATAAACTTTTTTTAATAATGCTAGATTTACCTAACACTGGTTCCGTATATGATGGCCAGCCCCACCTGGAGAATACCGGAGCAAACCACAAACCTAACCTGAGCACTAGACTGTACCATGATTGATCCTGGACTGATCTAAGGTCAGGGATCCATCAATAATCAAGGTTCCAGATCATGCGATGCTTCTATTCTGTGGTATTCTTCTCCATGCTTATACATAATACATGAAGGTTACAGGTTCAACTCCGGGAGGTATTAAAATTAAATGGAAGGATGGAAATAAATATTTCCGATATTGATCCAATCCTGGAAATTTAGAATATAGAATGTAAAAGTCATTTTTCCAAGGTTAAGGTACACGTGTTCTCTATTTCTTACCGCAAAGATTACAGAAATAAGATGAATTTTTTAGGTATAGGCGCAATTGTATTTATCTCAGGATTTACTATAGAGCTTGTATTTTTTAGGTATAGGCGCTTGTATTTCTCTCAGGATTTACTAAAGAGCTTGTATTTTTTAGGTATAGGCGCTTGCATTTCTCTCAGGATTTACTATTGAGCTTGTATTTTTTAGGTAAAGGCGCTTGCATTTCTCTCAGGATTTACTATAGAGCTTGTATTTTTTATGAATAGGCGCTTGCATTTCTCTCCAGATTTACTATAGAGCTTGTATTTTTTAGGTAAAGGCGCTTGTATTTCTCTCAGGATTTACTAAAGAGCTTGTATTTTTTAGGTATAGGCGCTTGCATTTCTCTCAGGATTTACTATAGAGCTTGTTTTTTTTTAAGTATAGGCGCTTGTATTTCTCTCAGGATTTACTATAGAGCTTGTATTTTTTAGGTATAGGCGCTTGCATTTCTCTCAGGATTTACTATAGAGTTTATATTTTTTAGGTAAAGGCGCTTGCATTTCTCTCAGGATTTACTATAGAGTTTGTATTTTTTAGGTAAAGGCGCTTGCATTTCTCTCAGGATTTAAAATGTATGTGTGTGTGTGGTATGAATCGTATTCATGTATAAAGTAAACTCTATAATCAATGTCTGACTAGTGGATTAGTTGGACTAGGACCATACAAAGATAAGAGTTTCAGCTTTCCACACTTTTATGTTTAACATTCAGTTCATATAGTAGTGACTGTTAGGTGATAATTGTAATTGTATAGAATACAGTATTTTAGTTGTTAAAGTGGTGTTTCTTAGTTATCATTGCTATTGTATAAATACAGTATTTACACTTCATATAGTGGTGTTTGCTAGTTATCATTGTTATTGTATAAAATACAATATTTACAGTTTATATAGTGGTGTTTGCTAGTTATTATTGTAATTGTATAAAATACAGTATTTACAGTTTATATAGTGGTGTTTGTTAGTTATCATTAGTGGTGTTTGTTAGTTATCATTGTAATTGTATAAAATACAGTATTTACAGTTTATATAGTAGTGTTTGTTAATTATCATTGTAATTGTATGAAATACGGTATTTACAGTTTATATAGTGGTGTTTGTTAGTTATCATTGTAATTGTATAAAATACAGTATTCACAGTTTATATAGTGGTGTTTCTTAGTTATCATTGTTATTGTATAAATACAGTATTTACACTTCATATAAGTGGTGTTTGCTAGTTATCATTGTAATTGTATAAAATACAGTATTCACAGTTTATATAGTGGTGTTTCTTAGTTATCATTGTTATTGTATAAATACAGTATTTACACTTCATATAGTGGTGTTTGCTAGTTATTATTGTAATTGTATAAAATACAGTATTCACAGTTTATATAGTGGTGTTTGTTAGTTATCATTGTTATTGTATAAAATACAGTTTTCACAGTTTATATAGTGGTGTTTGTTAGTTATCATTGTAATTGTATAAAATACAGTATTTACAGTTTATATAGTAGTGTTTGTTAGTGATCATTGTAATTGTATAAAATACAGTATTTACAGTTTAAATAGTGGTGTTTCTTAGTGATCATTGTAATTGTATGAAATACGGTATTAACAGTTTATATAATGGTGTTTGTTAGCTATCATTGTAATTGTATAAAATACAGTATTTACAGTTTAAATAAAGGTGTTTGTTAGTTATCATTGTAATTGTATAAAATACAGTATTTACAGTTTATATAGTGGTGTTTGTTAGTGATCATTGTAATTGTATAAAATACAGTATTTACATGTTTTATAGTGGTGCTAGTTAGTTATCATTGTTATTGTAAAAAATACAGTATTTAAAGTTCATTTTGATCTTTCATTTAAAATCCGTCAAAGATAGCATTTACTTTTTCAGATGAGTATTCCTTGAACCTGGAGAAGAGTATTCCTTTATTCCTTTAACCTGGAGAAGAGTATTCCTTTATTCCTTTAACCTGGAGAAGAGTATTCCTTGAACCTGGAGAAAAGTATTCCTTGAAGCTGGAGAAGAGTATTTATTCTTGAACCTGGAGAAAAGTATTCCTTGAAGCTGGAGAAGAGTATTTATTAAACCTGGAGAAACGTATTCCTTGAACCTGGAGAAGAGTATTCCTTGAACCTGGAGAAACGTATTCCTTGAACCTGGAGAAGAGTATTCCTTGAACCTGAAGAAGAGTATTCCTTGAACCTGAAGAAGAGTATTCCTTGAACCTGGAGAAGAGTTTTCTCTGAACCTGGAGAAGAGCATTCCTTGAATCTGGAGAAGAGTATTCCTTGAACCCGGAGAAGAGTATTCCTTGAACCTGAAAAATTGGATCGTAGTTAAACATTAATCTGAATATTCCACAAGAGACAAAAAGAACATTTAAATTTTGTGTCAGTGGATTTTCAATGAAGAGATCAGTTTAGGAACAGATTAAACAACGATTATGTCGTAATTTGAGTTGTTCAAATAACATTTTAACGTACTTGCTCCTAATTTTAATTCGTGATCTGATTAATTCCTCTTGAGTTTGTTCTCAGAGATTGCATGCTGCTTTAGAATCTTTAACTTGATATTCAGATAAAAGAAATCTTTTGAATAAATATGGATGAAAATTAAATAGAAAGAGAGTTTAAAAATTATTAAGATTAAACTCCTGAAGAGGGAAATAAACAGATTATTGCTTTAAGAAGGGATTAAACCATCAAAATGTCCTGCCTCTGTACTAATATAATTTCATTATCTATTTTCAATCTGTGAGTTTAGGATTAAGAAACTCTATCTGCTAGTTCCAAGATTAGTTGAAGAATGGGTTGGTTACTCAGTAAAGATGATATCAAAGGTTTCTTCCCTACTCCCTCCAGTGGGGTCGTCTTTCTTCTATACATGGCAATGTTCGTTTCACAGGGATTACTAGGTGATCAAATTTAACTTTAAAAATATTACACTTAGAAACCAAAAAAGAATTGTTCTGGTTTAGTTACGAGTTATTGTAAAGGATCAACTGAATATAGTTACAATGTTACAACTGTTTATGTTTTAGTTACGAGTTCTCGTAAAGAATCAACTGAATAAAGTTACAATTTTACAACGGTTTATATTTTAGTTACGAGTTCTCGTAAAGGATCAGCTGAATATAGTTACAATGTTACAACGGTTTATGTTTTAGTTACGAGTTCTCGTAAAGAATCAACTGAATAAAGTTACAATTTTACAACGGTTTATATTTTAGTTACGAGTTCTCGTAAAGGATCAGCTGAATATAGTTACAATGTTACAACGGTTTATGTTTTAGTTACGAGCTGAATATAGTTACAATGTTACAACGGTTTATGTTTTAGTTACGAGTTCTCGTAAAGGATCAACTGAATATAGTTACAATGTTACAACGGTGGTTCTACTCACAGAGATTCTGAAACTCATCCTTTCCGCTTCAGTATATATATCACAGTAAGAATTTTTAAAATAGTTTTTCAATATAAGTCTGAACTATAGCCAGGTACCGAATTTAATAAATTTAAGCTACGTCGCAGAACTACCTACTGTCGGTTCAAATTTAAACAACCGATTAAAAATTAAAGATTAAGGAAGAATTTAAATCTGTGCTTCAAATTTAACCGGCGCGGCGGCGCATGGCAGTTTAGAATTATTAAATTCAATCCTAGGGATATTAATTGATGGTCTTATACACTGTTTTCCCAAAATTCTACCGTTTTCAAATCTGATCTACTTCTTTAATATTTTCAAATCTGATCTACCTCTTTAATATTTTCAAATCTGATCTACCTATTTTCAAATCTGATCTACCTCTTTAATATTTTCTAATCTGATCTACCTCTTTAATATTTTCAAATCTGATCTACCTCTTTAATATTTTCAAATCTGATCTACCTCTTTAATATTTTTCATCGTTTTTTTGGAGCATTTTTTACGCGTATGAAAAATTCGAATAAAAATAAAATGTTGACTCAAGTTATGATTTTGCATAGTCCAACAAACATGAAACGCAGCTAGTGTATTTTAAACAGACCCATTTACTCGGAAGAACGATGGAATGTTTTGATTTATATAGAGAAAGTTTAGTTTTCAGGCAAAGCTGGGTTCCCAATCTAGTATACATATATTTAAGATTTGTATTTCTAGGAACAGTATACACTCCATGGTTCGGGTTATATCGGAGAACTTTTACATCCTCTTCCTTTATCTAGTTCCATCCTCTCTCTACTGTATCTACAACAACCTTGCGTTCTACTCCCTCTCCTACTTCAACCCGACCTCGTACTTCATGTTCATGCAGATCAGACTCATTCTCACAGGCTTCATATATCAGGTATAGAGTAGTACACACCGGACTAAGCAGAGTGAGCAGCATTCGAAATCATATTTGAAATCAAACGTGTTTTTGTTTTTAATTAAATAATCATTTACTTTACGGATTTGTTTATTTTATACATTTTCATTGAAAATGCATATGCCGACATAAAAGTATTTAAGAAAAAAGGCTAACAAATTATGTTTAATGGGTCAAATTGTAATCAAAAGTCACAGATTTCTTGAATATTGACAGAACTGTTATATCCACGTGAGTAGGTCGTCATTATAGTCTCATCCTTTGTGAGTACCCCTGTATACTTACAAGGATTATATACCAGGTATAGAGTATTAGGTCGTCATTATAGTCTCATCCTTTGTGAGTACCCCTGTATAATTACAAGGTTTATATACCAGGTATAGAGTTTTAGGTCGTCATTGAACTCTCATCCTTTGTGAGTACCCCTGTATACTTACAAGGTTTATATACCAGGTATAGAGTTTTAGGTCGTCATTGAACTCTCATCCTTTGTGAGTACCCCTGTATACTTACAAGGTTTATATACCAGGTATAGAGTATTAGGTCATCATTATAGTCTCATCCTTTGTGAGTACCCCTGTATACTTACAAGGTTAATTTACCAGGTATATTAAATGAGTTTTAGGTTTTAGAAGAAAAATCTCACAGGGCACAAACCTGGAAAAATGGGGTTTCTCAAAAAAAATTCTATTTATCTTGTTTTCAGGTTTTGTTCAAGAGAAAATTAAGTGGAATTCAATGGTTTTCTCTTGCTCTTCTTACTCTAGGTGGGATAAAATCACATCCATTATTAAATTATTATTATTATTATTATTATTATTATTATTATTATTATTATTATTATTATTATTATTATTATTATTATTATTATTATTATTATTATTATTATTATTATTATTATTATATTATTATTATTATTATTATTATTATTATTATTATTATTATTATTATTATTATTATTATTATTATTACTATCATTATTACTATTACTATTTTCATTAGATGACATGATATTAGGTTGTATGTTCCATGGTGCTGGTGGCGGAAACAGTGCTCTGGGTTTCGGTTCAGATAAAGATTCAATTTCAGCTCTAGGAGCTGGATTCTTCTTCATTTTTACTCAGGTATATTTAAAAAATGACTATAGGGCGCGTTGCATTATTCTTTTTGGAAACAATTGCTGATCTTTCTCCAAAAATTAACAGTAACCAAGAAATTGAGTCTTTGTCACTAATTCAAATTTTATTACCCCAATATATTTGATATTATTTGAAAATAGCTGAAGGGCCCGGCGTTGCCCGTGAAAAAAAATTTTTTTTTTAAATTTTTGAAAAAAAAATATTTTTAAAAAAATGTTTTGAAAAAAAAATCTTTTTTTTTGCCTGTAACACCCCCGGCCACCCGTAAGTGTCTACAAAAAATTTCAGCCCAATTGGTCCAGCTGTTTAGCCGGCCATAGGCAACATATACACATATACACGAATGTCTTTTTTTATTATATAGATAACAGAATTTATAGTTTAAAATATCTAAGGTCTACAAAATTTGGTTGCAAGGTTATTGTGATAGAAAATCAGAGTTTGTGGTAAAGTTTTAATGTCTTCGCAGATTTTCCTGTTTTCATTGACGGATTTCCACATTTTTTTTAAAGGATTAAAATGATTTTGTGTTTTTTTTTTGTATTCTGACCGGCTATACACCTTCTATGGGGTAATGTGAGTTACAAACAAAAAAAAGAATATTAATTACTTTGATAAGGATTATCTATTATCTTTGATGATGATTATCCATGACAAGACAACCAATAAAAGTAGTAAAGTCATCTCTATTTGTTTGTCTGTTTGCATGTTCAATCATAACTTAAGAACCCCTTGACCAATTTAGACTTGGTATAAAAGGTTTAAGTTGGTTATTAATTTTTCAATGAAAACGGGGGGCTTCAAGCTAGTTGCGAATATTTCAATGAAAACTGGGGTTTTCAAGCTTATTGCGAATATTTCAATGAAAACTGTGGTTTTCAATCTAGTTGCGAATATTTCAATGAAAACTGGGGTTTTCAAGCTAGTTGCGAATATTTCAATGAAAACTGTGGTTTTCAATCTAGTTGCGAATATTTCAATGAAAACTGGGGTTTTCAAGCTAATTGCGAATATTTCAATGAAAACTGTGGTTTTCAAGCTAGTTGCGAATATTTCAATGAAAACCGGGGTTTTCAATCTAGTTGCAAATATTTCAATGAAAACTGGGGTTTTCAAGCTAGTTGCGAAAATTTCAATGAAAACTGGTGTGTTTCAATCTTGTTGCGAATATTTCAATGTTAACTGGGGTTTTCAAGCTAGTTGCGAATATTTCAATGAAAACTGGGGTTTCCAAGCTAGTTACGAATTTTTTAATGAAAACTGGGGTTTTCAATCTAGTTGCGAATATTTCAATGAAAACTGGTGTGTTTCAATCTTGTTGCGAATATTTCAATGTTAACTGGGGTTTCCAAGCTAGTTGCGAATATTTCAATGAAAACTGGGGTTTTCAATCTAGTTGCGAATATTTCAATGAAAACTGGGGTTTTCAATCTAGTTGCGAATATTTCAATGAAAACTGGGGTTTTCAAGCTAGTTACGAATATTTCAATGAAAACTGGTGTGTTTCAATCTAGTTGCGAATATTTCAACGAAAACTGGGGTTTTTAAGCTAGTTGCGAATAGTTCATTGAAAACTGGGATATAAAGCTAGTTGCGAATATTATGCTTATTGTTTAGGTTATGTGCAGTGTGTTTGCTGGAGTCTACAACGAATATATAATAAAAGGTTAGAGTCCAGACATCTTAAATCTATTTATGTGTTATTAAATGATAATTATCTATTTCATAATATCTATTCAAATAATCTAAGTTTGAAATATCAAAGTTCACACCGTCAGGTTGCAAATATATAGGGATGCACAAATTCGAGTTTGTGGCAAAAACTTAATTACTTTATTAAATCAATATTAAATTAAAAAACTTTAATGATAACAAATATTAAAAACAATAGTTTTTTCCCTTCGTTTGCTAACAATAATTAATTTATCAGGAGAAGGTTCTGGAGTTGATATTATGATCCAGAACGTATTTATGTATCTAGATTCCATCCTCTGTAATCTTATCCTACTCGGAGCTAAGGTAAACAATTTATCCTACTCTGAGCTAAGGTCATGAACTTATTCTACGCAGAGCTAAGGTTAGGAACTTATCCCATCTGATAAAGAACCTTCCTACATGGACTTATCCCACCCAAGGAATATATAAGGAACTTATCCCACCTGGAGCGAAGGTACGGAAGTTATCCGAACTGAAGCTAAGGTAAGGAACTTATCCTACCTGGAGCTAAGGTACGGAAGTTATCCCAACTAAAGCTAAGGTAAGGAACTTATCCTACTTGGAGCTAAGGTTTAGAAGTAGTCCCAACTAAAGCAAATATAAGGAACTTATCCTACCTGGAGCTAAAGTTTAGAAGTAGTCCCAACTAAAGCAAATATAAGGAACTTATCCTACCTGGACAACTAAAGCAAATATAAGGAACTTATCCTACCTGGAGCTAAAGTTTAGAAGTAGTCCCAACTAAAGCAAATATAAGGAACTTATCCTACCTGGAACTAAGGTTTAGAAGTAGTCCCAACTAAAACAAATATAAGGAACTTATCCTACCTGGAGCTAAGGTTTAGAAGTAGTCCCAACTAAAGCTAAAGAAAGGATATACAACTAAACCATGATATAAGTATATATTCTAGGGTGAGATAATCTCTGCTTTATCTCCTGATTCTCTGGGTTCAGTACTCCAGGTTCTAGTTCTAGCTCTAGTGATAAACAACGCAGTTCTCGGTATCATCACCAGCTTGTTCCTCAAGAAATTAAACTCTATCGTGAAAGCGTTTGCGTCTGCTCTGGAACTTGTGTTGACCGCTCTACTCAGCGTTCCTATATTAGGTAATAATCTTGTTTTCTTGGTTATCAACATGGAATATTGATTATATATCATTTATTTATATGTATACCATCGAGAACAATGCTTTTAACAGATGATACCATTTTTAGTTGTTTAAGTGTTATCACATTTTAGAGCTCAAAATCACGTTGTCCTTCAAGGGAATATTAATCTTGAAGGATTCACAATAGTACCCATAAAAGCTTTGTCTGTACTACAATGATTTTGTTTTTGAAAACTATTAATTTTCATTGGTGGCTTCTTTGCATTTTTTACTTCAGAAACAATGAAGGAATTAAACATTTTTTAAGTTTGAGAAAAACAACGTTATCTTATCATTGATCGTAAATCATGCATTTTACTCTTTAAAATACGTAACGTGACGTTTAACCCCACATCCCCTGAATTAACGTGTTTTATTTCAGGAATTCCTCTGAGCTTAGAAACAGTTATCGCTATTTTGATAATATCTGCTGCAGTGATAACTTATGTAAAAAATCCTATAAAAGAGCAGACAGCTAAACCTGTAGATGAGAGTAAAGTGTGAATAAAGATATATTAAGAAAAAAAAAAAAATTTTGTTTGCAATTTATATTAATTAAAAATATAAATAAAAAATAAATGTAAAAATAAACACTTTTCATTTTCATCTCACAGTAGCTCTTGAAAAAACCTAATTTTAAAGGGATTGTAAGCGTAATTTCCAATCACCCTGGAAAGATGGCACCTTTGCCTGATCAAGTATGAATTATATCAATGTTTTTGTTTCTTTAAACTGTTTATTTTCATTGCGGTCTCTCGTCAATCAATCGTTAGTTTCTCATTTTATCTGATTTTTATTTACTTTACACATAATTTGTGAAAAATGTGGCAATTGTCAAAATTAAATTGATATTTAATAAAAATGCCTCAAATAAGTGCCCCAAACTTAGTGCCTTACAAGGTTATAATGCAAGAAAATTTATTTCAGAGGTGTACGCATCTTTTGTAGTGCAGTGTATTGTGACACCGCCTGACATGGGATCCATCTTTCACATAAAAAATCAATGAAATATTCTGGACATAGGAAACTATTCTGTGAATTATCAAAATTAAATTATTTTATCCTCCTCTGATACTGAACGAACACTGATGCATC
This sequence comes from Eurytemora carolleeae, assembly GCF_000591075.1. Lineage (NCBI taxonomy): Eukaryota > Metazoa > Arthropoda > Copepoda > Calanoida > Temoridae > Eurytemora > Eurytemora carolleeae. The sequence goes on from NW_019396389.1 coordinate 228,598, forward strand.
TCTTCTTGTTTACAAATTCCGCCCAGAGAGAACTGGTTTCAATATGTAGGCAGAGTATACGCAACTGCAATAAACTTTCCTTAAATTATAACCTTGGTGAATTGTAAGATTTGCTTTATCCTGCACACTAAACAATTGAACAGTGGATTGTGAAGTATATATGTATTTAAAATAAAAAAATTCTCATTTGATTTTGTGCTTTGATCTCTTGAATGAATGGGGATGGGATGGGGACGCGGGGGGGGAATGTGAATTCTGGGACAACTAGCATAGAAAATCATGGAATTGAAATTACTCATAAAACCTCAATTAAAATTGAAAATTTTAAACCAATGCACATTTTGTAGGCCTTTTTTTTTTATAAAACTAGGTGACCAAGAAACCCACAAAAACGTTGTTTTTCTTAGGGTCACCCTGTAAATAAAATATAAATGTTTCTAGTACTGATGTGTATACTTGAAGATACATTACACATCCATCAAACTTCTCAATTTATCAGCGAACATCTTAATATGGATACTTTTCAATCAACACCAACAACTCATTCTAAATCAATTTAAAGGGACTGTAAACAAATCTGAATATCTAAATAAAGGGACTGTAAACAAATCTGAATATCTGAATAAAGGGACTGTAAACAAATCTGAATATGTAAATAAAGGGACTGTAAACAAATCTGAATATCCGAATAAAGGGACTGTAAACAAATCTGAATATCTGAATAAAGGGACTGTAAAAAAATCTGAATATCGAATAAAGGGACTGTAAACAAATCTGAATATCTGAATAAAGGGACTGTAAACAAATCTGAATATCGAATAAAGGGACTGTAAACAAATCTAAATATGTAAATAAAGGAACTGTAAACAAATCTGAATATCTGAATAAAGGGACTAAACAAATCTGAATATCGAATAAAGGGACTGTAAACAAATCTAAATATGTAAATAAAGGGACTGTGAACAAATCTGAATATCTGAATAAAGGGAATGTAAACAAATCTGAATATCGAATAAAGGGACTGTAAACAAATCTGAATATGTAAATAAAGGGACTGTAAACAAATCTGAATATCTGAATAAAGGGACTGTAAACAAATCTGAATATCAAATAAAGGGACTGTAAACAAATCTGAATATGTAAATAAAGGGACTGTAAACAAATCTGAATATCTGAATAAAGGGACTGTAAACAAATCTGAATATCAAATAAAGGGACTGTAAACAAATCTGAATATCAAATAAAGGGACTGTAAACAAATCTGAACATCAAATAAAGGGACTGTAAACAAATCCGAATATATAAATAAAGGGACTGTAAACAAATCTGAATATCAAAATAAAGGGACTGTAAACAAATCTGAATAAATAAATAAAGGGACTGTAAACAAATCTGAATATCTGAATAAAGGGACTGTAAACAAATCTCAATATCAAATAAAGGGACTGTAAACAAATCTGAATATCTAAATAAAGGGACTATGCATAAACTTCTATAATCGGATAAAGGTTGTGTCATAAGTTTATAAATATTAAATAAAAAAAATGTAAACAATAAAACGTTTGAATTATTTATCTATGCTTTACGGTCATTGAAAACCTTTCAAAGCAAATCGAAACATTTAAATATTTAGATGTTTGCAAAATTATAATATTCAAATATTTAGTTATTTGCAAAACTATAATATTCAAATATTTAGATGTTTGCAAAATTATAATATTCAATATTTAGATGTTTGCAAAATTAAAATATTCAAATATTTAGATGTTTGCAAAATTAAAATATTCAAATATTTAGATGTTTGCAAAATTAAAATATTCAAATATTTAGATATTTGGAAAATTAATTGTTAAGTTAATGTCTAAAGTCCAAGGAATCATCTCAAAAAACCGGATTTAGAATTAAAATATTATTTCAAAATTAATGTTATTACTTAAAGGGTTACCCACAAAGGATGAGATTAAAATGACGACCTTAAACAAGATTACAGCTACTGGAAGCCATTAATTTATAAAAGAAGGTTAAATAAATTCTGTACCGTCCTTTCTGAGAGATCTTTGTTATATCTTACATTTTTTTGTATTGTTTTTGTTTGTAACTGTTATGATTGACATTTCTCTGATTATATTCAGGGCTAATTTTTAGAGTTATAGCAGCTACAAATTAGAAACCCCTGAGCGACGTTACTATTGAACGAAGACGACTTTAGTTCCGTTTTATTTTGGTTATAACTGCAAAATGCGAGATTTGCTGACCCACTTAATTTTCCTAATGAGAAAGTAAACACATGATATCTTTTTTAAATTAAAATTTCATTAATCTCCATCACACGTCTAGTTTTAGTAAATTTATAATCTCAATTCTGATTGACGCACTTCTTTTAGAAAATTTCTTTAAAAATGTTAGATTCAGCGTTTTCTGCCGATCGCTCATTGAGGTCATACTGGGTTTCAGATTTTTAATCTGATTAATACTAAAGTGTACAAAACTCGATCACCTTATGCAAGACATTCATTTGCGTCAATTTATGAGATTCCAGCCTCCTGCGTATGGAAAAGAATCCTCCGAATGGGTCAGCCCGCTACGCCTAGACGCTCTTGCGTTGCAGAAAAAGTGTCTGCGTAGGACGAGGGCTCGGCAGTATTTAAGCAGAATGCCGCGGGATTGGTTCAACTGGGCATCTAAGGTTGACAACAGAACATTGTCTCAAATAGATTTCAACCAACTTGATAAAACCAACTGCAGGGATAAAAGATTACTTTTAGTTAGTATTTTTAACTTTTTTTAATGATATTAAACTCAAGAATATGAAAACAACGTAAACCCTATCTGGCCTAGGGGGGTCAGTTTGGCCCCCCCCCCCCATATTGTTTTTTTTGCGATAACTCAAAAAGTGTTTGAGCTGGGAAGCTCAAATTTTCTGGCTTTTCTAACTAACACATGCCCCCCCACTTAAGGCTAAAAGCTGCGCTTTTATATTTACTACCTAAGTCCTCAGGTATACTGGCTATATGCCTTAGTTTACCTATAGCAGACTATCTATATTTAGACCTACTTCCAGTCATGAGATTTCAGCATTTTATAGCTCTTTAAAGTGAATTTGCACATTTTCAGTTTTTGCATATTTAAATTCGCGGTGTCAAGGACTTTTCAAAAATGTATAATTTGTTGCAATTTGCAAAACTTTTTTGCACATTTTTTGCTTAATAACTAGATTTCGCAAGACATATTTGGATCTTTGCAAATTTGCCATTTTATTTGCAGATTATTGAGGTAGAGCCCAAGGGCTTTCTAAAAACTTAACAAATGTTATAGATTTGTATCACAATAAGAAAATAGATAAGGGGGGGGGGGCAGGCAGCAGGCAGCTAGTCAGTGAACCAGACGTCAGGCTAAATAGGTTTAAATCAATCTTATGTGTATTTGTTGTTGTTATAAACAGGATTGGTTTACACGTAGCTTGAAAACCAACCAGTGATTATTTCAAATTTAAATTTTAATTTCTTACAATACTTTAACCCTATTCTAGTTTAATTAATTAGACTGGATCAGGTTTTTTTGCCTCAAAATCTATTTGCTAGTTACACATCTTTAGTTTGATATAGCAAAGAACTGCAACATCAAACTGAAAAGATATGATGATTAGGTGATATGAGTATGAAGCGAGTAATCAGAATCTTTTCAAGGCAAAATAAAAAACAGTTTTTTTATGAGGGTAAATTTTACAGATAGTTTTCATACTAAAAATAAAAAAAATAAAATTTGTTGGAACTTTTTAGGGTAGAATTTTGGTATACAACAATATTTCAAAACAAAATTCATGATTGTATGGGTAAACTTTTTGACAGTCGTTTTTCTCCTTAACCGCGTTCTGAAAACATTAAATGTAAGAGAAATTTCTAAAACTTTATTTAATCTTTATCAAAGAAGCATCAATTTGGGAATACAGACAAACAACTCAAGAATTCTGAGTCAAGAACAAATATTAAATTCTTTAAAAGCACGAGAGGAATGCGGTAGTACCAGCCTAGATCTCACATTTCAAAAGATAATACGCCTGAACCCTCCCACCTCAGGTTTAGTAATGGGTGTAGATTCTGAAACTAAGGCCGAGGATGAATCTAGAAACGGTTTAAGCTCCTGGTATGACAGGCTACGCTGTGACCCTGCAAGTTTATCTTCCTCCGTCAGATCTTCATTCTCCGGAGCCAGTAGTAGCAGGACGGTTAGTGAGTGTGATCATGGTATTCCGGTAGAGATCCTTGCTGATATATTAGTAGACGAAGATGAGGAGGTGGAGGAGGAAACTGTAGAGGGGGAGGATGCAAGCAGGCTCCTGGAGAACTGGATAAATAACATCAAGGATATAACCCAAGATCCGTTCCAGGATCAACACGGACAGGATCCAAGTGCAGTTAATCCCAGAACTGCTGTTCGGATTGATCCCTACCATGGATTCAGCTGGAGAAATAAGGACGCATTCAACATAACCTGGAACGGTTCGGAGGATACTAGCAAGATGTTCCAGGGCCGAGGGGTTGTTGCATTCGAGGACGGAGGAGAAATCGGAGGCATCTGGAAGGATGGTGTTAGATACGGCAAGTGCAGCACTGTCTGCCCTGGTAAGGGAATCACCCAACTTATTGGAAACTATAAGAACAATAAGCTCTGCGGAGTTGGGAAGGTTTTCCTGGAGAATGGAGACATCATTGAAGCGGAGTTTAGGTACATTTTATCTTTCTCTAAGAGACTTTCGACGTAAGCGACCCCCCCCCCCCCAATTAAGGAGAGTGGCATATCCGACCCTTTAAACCTTTAAGCAAAAGATATCGTGTTTGTCTATCTTAAAAGCTTTGAATTCTGTATTCGCTGTTCCTTAGAAAACACAATTGTAGAAAAGTATCATTTTTTGGATAGAAAAACAAGAATATGCAACATTTCTGTACAAACAAAGGTATACAAGGTTCCCATCGAGGATGCCCATCTTTCCCTTTCATGTAAACTGGAGAGAGATAATGAATAAATGAAAAAATTATTGATTTTAGAGATGGATGTTTCAACGGTTTAGCGAGAATAATGAATGATTATAAGGAGGTTTCCTGGGTTGGACGGTATAAAGGAGGTAGAGAGACCGGACCCTGCTGGAGCTTCAGGTATAAAGGAGGTAGAGAGACAGGACCCTGCTGGAGCTTCAGGTATAAAGGAGGTAGAGAGACCGGACCCTGCTGGAGCTTCAGGTATAGAGGAAGTAGAGAGACAGGACCCTGCTGAAGCTTCAGGTATAAAGGAGGTAAAGAGACCGGACCCTGCTGGAGCTTCAGGTATAGAGGAAGTAGAGAGACCGGACCCTGCTGGAGCTTCAGGTAAAAAGGAGGTAGAGTGACCTGACCCTGCTGGAGCTTCAGGTATACAGGAGGTAGAGAGACAGGACCCTGCTGGAGCTTCAGGTATAAAGGAGGTAGAGAGACAGGACCCTGCTGAAGCTTCAGGTATAAAGAAGGAAGAGAGACAGGACCCTGCTGGAGCTTCAGGTATAAAGGAGGTAAAGAGACCGGACCCTGCTGGAGCTTCAGGTATAAAGGAGGTAGAGAGACAGGACACTGCTGGAACTTCAGGTATAATGGAGGGATCCTGCTGGAGCTTCAGGTATAAAGGAGGTAAAGAGACAGGACCCTGCTGGAGCTCCATGTATAATGGAGGTAGAGAGAAAGGATCCTGCTTCAGGTCTACAGGAGGTAGGAGAAGGTTTAAACTGTGATTTTTATAGATTGAGTTAGTATTTTTTACTTATCTTGTGAATGTAATGACTTGATCTTTAAAACAATTATTTCCATATTCAAGGCTTGCAATGAAAAGATGATGAAAAGATGATGAGTAAATTAGAGTTTCTTTGTCCTTGCTTTTTATACCTCCAATGCATATTGTTATGTCTAGGTTGGGCGGAGGATGTATAACAGGAGAGGTTGATGAGTTAGGCCGGTTAACTGGAGATAACCTAGTTTATATCTACCCAGACTTTAAAACCTGTCTCCAGGGTAGGTTCAAGGACGGACAGTTTATCTCCGGACACCAAACTTCATTGAAAACCGTCTCCATCAGAAAGGTAAAAAGGATTAATCAAAAATCTATTTTTATTATTTTATATGAAATATTTGTGTTGGTTAGGGGTTGGCTGAGATAACTGTAAACCCTAGCTGGGGTCCGGAGCTAGAGTTTTCTCCTTCAACCACTGAGATGATTTGTAAAAACCTTCTCCAGGTACAAAATATAGATCATTTAATGTAATTAACATCATTATTATTGTTAAATTATCGCTATCATGTCATTATTATTATTATTGTTTCGCTACTTAGCGATTTTCCTAAAGACCTAATGAAATCTTTATAAGTACCGAGTGGTAATTCTCTGGACAGGATTGTAAGAGGGGGGGGCAGGCAGCAGGCAGCTAGTCAGTGAACCAGACGTCAGGCTAAATAGGTTTAAATCAATCTTATGTGTATTTGTTGTTGTTATAAACAGGATTGGTTTACACGTAGCTTGAAAACCAACCAGTGATTATTTCAAATTTAAATTTTAATTTCTTACAATACTTTAACCCTATTCTAGTTTAATTAATTAGACTGGATCAGGTTTTTTTGCCTCAAAATCTATTTGCTAGTTACACATCTTTAGTTTGATATAGCAAAGAACTGCAACATCAAACTGAAAAGATATGATGATTAGGTGATATGAGTATGAAGCGAGTAATCAGAATCTTTTCAAGGCAAAATAAAAAACAGTTTTTTTATGAGGGTAAATTTTACAGATAGTTTTCATACTAAAAATAAAAAAAATAAAATTTGTTGGAACTTTTTAGGGTAGAATTTTGGTATACAACAATATTTCAAAACAAAATTCATGATTGTATGGGTAAACTTTTTGACAGTCGTTTTTCTCCTTAACCGCGTTCTGAAAACATTAAATGTAAGAGAAATTTCTAAAACTTTATTTAATCTTTATCAAAGAAGCATCAATTTGGGAATACAGACAAACAACTCAAGAATTCTGAGTCAAGAACAAATATTAAATTCTTTAAAAGCACGAGAGGAATGCGGTAGTACCAGCCTAGATCTCACATTTCAAAAGATAATACGCCTGAACCCTCCCACCTCAGGTTTAGTAATGGGTGTAGATTCTGAAACTAAGGCCGAGGATGNTTTATTATTATGATCTTTAAATTACCTTTATTTTCAGTATTATTATTATTATTTTTATTATTATTCCTATTTTGTTGTTAAGGCTGAACCGTATGAGTTGAACACAGTTGAGATCCGTCCTAGTTTAGCTGGAGCTGGAGATGGATTGTATGCTAGGAGAGACCTCAACCCTAAAACTGTGGTTGCATTCTATAACGGAGTTAGGATACCTAAAGAGGTTGGTTCAGATACCCCCCTCCTTAAAACATAAGTTGCATCCATATTACATAATAACCTTGATTCTTAATGAAGTTGGTTTTTGATTCAGGGTAACCCCCCACCCTCTCCCCGTAAGTTAAAAATTAAAATATATCAAACATAATAGAACTGAACAAAAACCTAATTAAATTGAATCAAACCGAATTAAAATGTTTGAAATATAATTATACTGATTAAAACTGGATAAAACCAGATCTAACAAAATCTAACTAGTTATACTTATAACAAGATCCAACTGGATCAAACTACATTAAACAATATCTAACTCTATCAAACTGAATCTAACTGATTAAAAATTAAGACTGGATAAAACCAGGTCTAACAAAATCTAACTAGATATAACAAGATCCAACTGGATCAAACCAGATTAAACAAGAGATAACCAGATCAAACTGAATCTAACTGATTAAAAATTTAAACTAAATTAAAGGATCTAACTATGATTTGTTTAGAAGACGGATGAGGATGAAACTTGGGAGGATTGTTCCTACAGGATATTCCTGAACCCCGAGGGAGAAGAGGATTCTTCGGAGAGGATGGATATACCTATTCCGTTCAGGGATATAAACAAGTAGGTTTCTCTCAGGGATATAAACCTGTATTTGACTCAAGGATATAATTAGATAGGATTCCTCTTAGAGATATAAAAAAGTATGATTCCTTTCAGGGGTATGAACAAGTAGGGTTCCTCTCAGGGATGTAAACAAGTAGGGTTCTTTTCAGGGATATTTAAACATGTAGGGATATATCAAGAAGGGTTCCCTCAGGAATATAAAAAAAGTAGGTTTCTCTCAGGGATATAAAAAGTAGATTGAGTTTCAGGGACATAAAGAAGTAGGTTTCCTCTCATGAATATAAACATGTAGGGTTTCTCTCATCGATATAAACAAGTAAGGGTTTCTGTCAGGGATTAAAACAATAATATTACTCCAGGTACTGTGCTACACTGGCGCACAAAGTAAACCATTCCTTCCAACCAAACTGTGAGTTTGGAATCTATCAGCATCCTCTCTACGGAACAGTTCCTTGTGTTACTACAAATCATAAGTGAAGGTGGAATGTAAATTACAAGGGGTGTAAATTATCAAAGAAGGTGGAGTGTAAATTACAAGGAGTGTAAATTATGAAAGAAGGTGGAGTGTAGATTACAAGGAGTGTAAATTATGAAAGAAGGTGGAGTGTAGATTACAAGGGGTGTAAATTATGAAAGAAGGTGGAGTGTAGATTACAAGGGGTGTAAATTATGAAAGAAGGTGGAGTGTAGATTACAAGGGGTGTAAATTATGAAAGAAGGTGGAGTGTAGATTACAAGGGGTGTAAATTATGAAAGAAGGTGGAGTGTAGATTACAAGGGGTGTAAATTATGAAAGAAGGTGGAGTGTAGATTACAAGGGGTGTAAATTATGAAAGAAGGTGGAGTGTAGATTACAAGGGGTGTAAATTATGAAAGAAGGTGGAGTGTAGATTACAAGGGGTGTAAATTATGAAAGAAGGTGGANGACAGATTCAGGACTGCAGCTAGAAGCAGTTCTAGGACAGATTCAGGACTGCAGCTAGAAGCAGTTCTAGGACAGATTCAGGACTGAAGCTAGAAGCAGTTCTAGGACAGATAAAGGGATGGCTAGGGGATTAATACTGTTCTAGGACATATAATGGGATGGGTTGCTTTAGGGGCTAAATACAGATCAGATTATGGGCCGGCTAGGGGCTGAAGAAGAACAGATTACGGACCGGCTAGGGGCTAAATAATGTGCAGATCAGATTAAGGGCTGGCTAGGGGCTAAAAACAGATCAGATTAAGGGCCGGCTAGGGGGTAAATACTGATGAGATTAAGGATTATTTTGTTCAGGTGTGTAAAGACGAGGAATTAACCTGTTACTACAAGTATGCTCTCTGTGACTGTCCAGAATGGTATGCGCAGCTTTGGGAGACTTACGGAAGTCTTACGAAAACCTAACCTTTGGGAGACAGACCCAACCAACTTTGAGATACAACAGAAGAAACTGATAATCCAGCTTTTAGAGACATACGGAGAACTTACAGAACCTAACCAGTTTTGAGTAGTACCTGCGGAGCAATTAATTAAACCTTACCAGCTTTTATAGACATACAGAGAACTTAATAAAACTTACCAACTTTGAGAAACAAACGGAGAACTTAATCAAATCTAACCAGCTCGACGGAAAACCTACAGTGAAACCCTTAATAACGAATACATCGAAAGAATTCATCAAATGTCGTATTCTTCACTTTCTGACAATTGGAATGTTGCAGATATTTAGTTTTTTAATTAAATTATTATATGGAGCATTTTAAAACTGTTCCCGCATATTCATGGCTATTTATTTATTTTCGCAAATACTGAAATTTACGTAATATAGTACAAAACTCATTGAAAAATTGTCAAGACGACATTTAATAAATTCTTCCGATGTATTCGTTATTAAGGGTTTCACTGTACGAAAACCTAACCAGCTTTGAAAGACATATGGATAACTTGATAAAACCTAACTGCAGCTGGGTGAGACCTACGGAGAGCATAATCAAACCTAACTGCAGCTGGGGGTGATCTACGGAGAACTCAATCAAACCTAACTGCAGTTTGGGGAGACCTACGGAGAACTAAATCAAACCTAACTGCAGTTTGGGGAGACCTTACGGAGAACTAAATCAAACCTAACTGCAGTAATGGGGAGACCTACGGAGAACTAAATAAAACCTAACTGCAGTTTGGAGAGCCTTTACGGAGAATTTAATCAAATCTATCTGGAGCTTGGGGAGGCCTACGGAGAACTTAATCAAATCTAACTGGAGCTTGGGGAGGCCTACGGAGAACTTAATCAAACCTAAATGGAGCTTGGGGGTTTATTTAGCTCCCAGCAGGGGTTGAAATTTTGTCCAAGAATTCGTCAAGCATGAAATTGAAATAAAAATATTTTATTAATGTTTAAATATGGAATAATGAAAGAAAAGAAACTACAAATAAGAGGTTTAAGTATTTGTTTCTATCGTTGAAACATTATTTTATTGTAATAAAATTATATTTTTTCCCTTGTACATATAAAAAACTTCTTTAGAATGTTTTATTGTACAAGTATTTTAAAAACGCATGTATTAACTTTGTTTCATAATACATAATTTATTTTAAAAATTTTATTTGAAACTGTTTTGCTTTATTAGTGCAGTTGTAAAATGATAACATTATAAAACTTAGTCAGAACATAACAATTCGTTTAATGATTTTTTTAGTTCATCAACCAAAAATTAGTTTTAGAAGAAAACCCTCTTTTATTTTATCACAAAATGGAGACGTGTTTTTAACAAATTATTTCAATTATAATTTGCAAGTTTAAAAAGATAATTGCAAAGAATAACACAAAGAGTGAATGTTGAAAAAGTAATTTTTATGGGGAAAAAAATTATTTTAATGCAGTTTACTATGTACGTTCTTGTTGTAAATATATATAAAACGATATAATGACCGTAGTTTTTTTGGGGGGAACAGCATTTAAACAATCCGAGAAATAGTTTCTTTGTAAACATTCGTACAAAGAAAGCTTTAATCATGACGTATGAAAAACTAAAATCTCGTCCTTAATTCTGGTTACCGACGCTAGGCTTTTTTCACTAAGAAAAATAATCATTAAGTTTGGTTTGGTGTTTCTACACTATAAATATATCCTCATAAAACCGAGACTTTTAAACTACAGTCGTCGTAATATTTATCAATATATTGATGACGACATTCGATTTCAATTTTTGATCTTTACCAAGCTTTCAAACAGTAAACATTAAAACAAACAAAAAAGCTGTCAGTTTACAGCTTCGCTTTGTTTACTTATAAACTTGTGATTTGAAAGACCTCGCTGAAAATCAAAATTTAAACAGAAAATTCGTCTGTATTTTATTGATATAAACGCCAGTAGGTTCAATGTTACAAACAAAAGGTTTCTTAGAACAGTGTAGATTATAGATTTTAGATTACTTAGAATAATATAATTATAGAGAAGTAGAACAAAAAGAATCTATGCTTCTGTCAATTGTGCTCTATGCCGGTTTTCTTTTTAGAAACATCTTCATAAATGGAAAGATGTAAATTAAGGCTGCGGCTAGAAGAGCAACTCCAAGACCTGCCAAGATACCGTATCCAAACTGAGCCCTGAACCAAGTACAGTCACACACTAACTCATACTCTTCATCATTGTCTGTATATGATTCAACATCTTCTTCTGTATATGATACACCACCTTCTTCTTTATATGATACAGCATCTTTTAGAAAAAACTCAGGTTTAGGTTCTTCAACAATTGTTGTAGTTGTAGTTGTAGTTGTTAGAATAAAAATCTGCAACCTCAACATTCTGCTTTGCTAGTAACACTATTTTTATTCTAAAAGTTTAAAACCTAGAGAACTAACATGATAAGGATATTTGCAAATTATTACTCAGGTCATAAAGTTGTTAAAATTCTGTTCAGTTTAATCAGCTCTTATCCCGGAATTTATAAACAGAAAAAGCTAGAATTGTTGAAAATGCATAAACATTTCAATCCAGTGAATGATGGCTTACTCCGAACCACAAAGGACGTCACAAAATCAACTTCTCTGCATAGAGCTGACTATTCTGTGTCTTTTGCATGAACCTCACATTTTTTCTCTTTCGGAACTTTTAACATCTTTTATTTTATGGTCAGAATCAGATTTCTTTATTTTTTTGTGGAGGGGGGGGGGGCGTCATGATTGTTATTGTTAAAATTTGATCATGATCTGCACTTTGTTTGAGAAAAACGTATATTTGGCAAAACTTTGTAAATTGCATATTTTGACCAATTGACACATTTACGAGCTGTTATAATTCTCTGTTCTTTATTTTGAAAATTTGGATATTATTGTGAATTTTGATAAAGGAATTGACTTTTTCCCACAATCTCTGTTTTCTAACCATATATCCTTGCAACCCAATAGATATTCGATTCGAAGATGTGAGTTTGTGGCAAAAACTCAATTCCTTTAGATATGCTCAGAATTCAGAATTACATATCATGAAAGTTCTACACCCTATATGCATATTCCATTTACCGTCTACGGTTCTCATCTATGCCATACTGATTGTAAGGTGACAGAGCTAGATAGTGCCTTGAATAAACAAAAGGGCGATTTTTTTCTTATATAATATTATGATAAAAGATAATACAATAGATTAAAAATCATTTTAACAATTATTACTCTACAACAAAATTATCCATTGCATAGGAGAAATCTTTACTGGCAGACTTCTTCCTGTAACAGACAACTTTGATTAGTGCTGCGAGTAGGATACAAGCTCCAGCAGCAGCAGCACATCCGTAACCAAACTCAGCCCAGGGCCATTCACACTCACACACCCATTCATAAAAAAATACTTCTTCTTTAATAATATTCATACCAAACTCAGGAAATTCATCTGATTCAACTTTGATTTCATTTTTAGGTATTGTTGTTGTTGTTTCTATTTCTTGTGTTACATCTGTTGCTTCGGACGTCGTTGTTGTGGTGGTTGTTGTTGTTGTTGTTGTTGTTGTTGTTGTGGTGGTTGTGGTTGTTGTTGATGTCGTAGTGGTGGTAGTGGTCATAGGTACCCATCGACATTTACATCCGTTGCTTTCAAAAGGAGTTGTTGTTGGAATAGTAGTTGTAGATGTAGTTGAAATGGTAGTTGTTGGCATATTTGTAGTAGTTGTAGTTGTAGGAGTTGTTGCAGTGAAGATAGTTGTTATAGTTGTAGTAGAAGTAGTTGTCGTCGCATTTGTAGTAGTTGAAGTTGTAGGAGTTGTTGCAGTTGTGGTAGTAGTAGTAGTAGTAGTAGTAGTAGAAGGAGGAGGAGAGGGGGTTATTGTAGGAATAGTAGTAATATCGGTTTCAGGATTTTCCTCTTGGAATAATATAAATTGATCATCGTACTGATATCTAGCCTGCACTAAACCAAGTAACAAGAGAAAACAAAGCTTGAACCCAACCATACTTCTCTGTTTAGGAACCCTGACCTATACTGATCAGTTTTAAACCTGCTGAGCTGTTCATGTATAATTTGTAAAACCACAAAAAAACGATAAGGATGAAATCATACGTGTGCCGTTCTGTCATATCTTACATGTTTCATTATTGTATGTGTCAGAGTAAATATATTTCATAATTTAATTCAATTCTAGTTAATTCTGTGGATACTAAGGATTGCTGGATGATCAGAGCTCGCGGAGATCTCATTTCTTACATTCAGAGATCTTCCTTTCCCTGTTCCCATTCCCAGACAGATCTCCTCCTCCTTCTCCAACCTATACAAACAGCAGGGTTAATGATTTATCTCCTCCTGCTTCTCCAACCTACACAAACAGCTGGGTTAATGATGTATCTCCTCCTTCTCCTCCAACCTACACAAGCAGCAGGGTTAATGATTTATCTCCTCCTTCTCCTCCAACCTACACAAACAGCAGGGTTAATGATTTATCTCCTTCTTCTTCTCCAACCTACACAAACAGCAGGGTTAATGATTTATCTCCTTCTTCTTCTCCAACCTACACAAACAGCAGGGTTAATGATTTATCTCCTTCTTCTTCTCCAACCTACACAAACAGCAGGGTTAATGATTTATCTCCTTCTTCTTCTCCAACCTACACAAACAGCAGGGTTAATGATTTATCTCCTTCTTCTCCTCCAACCTACACAAACAGCAGGGTTAATGATTTATCTCCTTCTTCTTCTCCAACCTACACAAACAGCAGGGTTAATGATTTATCTCCTCCTGCTTCATGTTTAAATACCATTGTAGGACAAACCGGATTGTATAAATTGACAAATGCCCATGTTGCAAAGAACGATGTAGAACAAGTAGGACTTTCTTTTAGAAGTTTCTAGAAAAACAAAATCTGTCTCACCTCACGTTAGCTACGATAATATTATTGGTGAGAAACTGGAGGTCGGAGTCCTTGGAAGATCCTATCTTGGTGAACCCAGCAACCATGGTTCGGAGATTCGTTCCGTTCTTACTCAGGATATTGGTGTGAAGTACACTCTCTCCAGATACCTGGTAGGATCCTAGAGACAACAACTTAAAGGGACTGTATGCGTAATTTCAAGTGAACCTCCATGCAAAAAATGACAATTCCTGATTTAAAACGGTATCCTAAAAAACTTTGTCTGATCAAGTAGATAGGCAAGTTTTTTTGTTTTTTTTAACGGGTTATTTTTATTTGTGGTTTCTCTGCAAAAATGACTTGCGCATTTCTTGCTTTTAAGAAACAATAGAGAAATTCAGAGAAACACACTTTTCTAGTTGGACACACGACTCTATCTTTTACAATTTTGATCAGTTTAAGGTTTCAAGGGTGTCATTGTAAATCGGGCATTGCTATTATAATTTCATGAAGAAATCGAGTCACTTAAAAGTGCGCTAACAGTTCTTTTAATCAGTTTTTATTTCCTTCTGATTTCTAGAATATTATCACTTGGTGGATATATTTTGATGCATGCATGGTTTGAAAAACTGATTTTATAAGATCAAAACCATCCAATGTTCTAAACTGTATAAAGGAATTGAGTTTTTGTCACAAACTAAAACTCTTAAATCCCTATATCTTTGGAACCTGATGGAGTAAACCTTTGATATTTCAAACTTAGATTATTTGATCTAATAGTATACTTAGTTTGAAATATATCAGGTCTAAGACATTGGGTTGCAAAGATATAGGGATTGGAATATCAGAGTTTGTGACAAAGGTTCAATTCCTTTGTATAAAGGATAGTAATAGATACCTGAGAACCCAACCATATAGGTTCCATCTGCCGGAGCTGTGAAAACTCCGTTCCTCGTGTTATATCTTTGCTCAGTGTTCAACTAAAAATAACTCCTGCGTTATTTTAACATAAAACATGATGATTTAAAAAGCATTTTAAGACATTTATATGGACATTTTAAGACAATTATATGGACATTTTAAGACAATTATATGGACATTTTAAGACAATTATATGGACATTTTAAGACAATTATATGGACATTCTAGGATTTATTTTAAGACATTTATATGGACATTCTAGGATTTATTTTAAGACAATTATATGGACATTCTAGGATTTGTTTTAAGACAATTATATGGACATTCTAGGATTTGTTTTAAGACAATTATATGGACATTCTAGGATTTGTTTTTATGAACAACTTAAGATTTATTTTTATAGATTTTCTAAGATTATTAATCATGAACATTCTAAGTTTGATATTTATGGATTTTCTAAGAAATATATGGATATATTTTAAGATTAACATTTTTGGATATTCTAAAATTAATATTTATTGAATATTCTAAAATTAATATTTATTGAATATTCTAAAATTAATATTTGTTTTTTGGATATTCTAAGATTAATTTTTATGGATTTATGATCATGAATATTTTGTGATTTATATGAATCATAATGTTTAGATAAAGTTGAAGGTTAAAAAGTGTGCATCACATTTTTGTAAATTTTTCAAAATATTTAAATTTTGATAAAATCTAATTTTTTAACCTTAATTGTTTTTTTTCTTTAGTTTTTAGGCTATAGTTCATATGTTGAAATATGAAAAAACCATAGTGTTATATATTTGTAAGTGTTTGTAAATATCTAAAAAAACTAAAAAAGTTTTCAAACAAAAATGAACCAAAGAATTCATAGTTTGAAATATCCAAGGTCTACAAAATTGAGTTGCAAAGAAATAGTGATAATAAAATCAAAGTTTGTGGCAAAAACTCAATTCAATCGTTCTAACTTTTTAATTATTTTTAGCTATTTACCATTATTTTTGATATATTATTACCGAGCAGTTAGAGAGTGTGACAAGTTTAGTTTTGATGGGTTCGGTCTCGGAGCAGGATATATCGGACCCGGAGCTAGGAATAAGAAGAATTCGTCCCTCAACCTCAACCCCAGAACCTGAGGGTTTTATCATTAGAGAAACTAAAAACTTTTATTTTAAGTACAGTGGTTGTCGTTTATATTAATACAATCAAAACGCCTTTTCTATTTAAGTTTTGATTTCTAACAAGCTTTATTCAAATTACAAGTTTACAAGAAAAAAAAGAGAAGCTTTAAATTGACAGCCTCTCTTTGTTTCCATATTTATTTGTATCAATACTGTTTAAAAGCGCTTGGTAGAAATCAAAATTGAAATGGAAAGTCGTCTTAATTGTATTGATATAAACGACGACGTTTGTATATACATAACACAAGATTATTTTAAGCAACAAAAACAAAACAAAAATTATTTTCAGTTTTTTTAAATAAAAGATTTCTTTAACCTGATCTAAGAGATAACCTTGATCCAGAGCTTAGTTTTCTTATCACCTGAAAATAACTAAGTTAAAGGGAGTGTTCGCGAAATTTCCTATTAACTATTGGATAATAAAATGAAATTATGTCAAATTATATTGAGAATAAAATCTAATTTTCAGTAACAGCCATCCGAATTTTTTCTTTGTTTTCTGTATTTTTCGAAATTTAAATTGAATTGATCAAAACTTTGCATATTTTGATTTACATATTACCGCACACAAGGATCGAGAGAGCCAAAAGATTCCGTATTCGGATCCTAAGGGCTACGAACTGTATACAGTAGTACAGACATTTGTTTGTAAGACGTCATTGGTAGGTTTGATAACAATCTCCACTTACACTATTGCTGAAGGGAAGAGTAAGATTTGTAAGTTCAAGCTCGGAGCTCTGATCCTTGACGAGACCCGTCCTGATGGACAGGATGGATTCGGAGCTAATCTCATCCTTCAGCATTAAATCTTCCATACCAAAACCATCCTGAATATTACATCATATAGATTCTGTTTCAATTTTCGTTTTGTTGTAATAAGTTTTATTATATTTCCTAAAACTTTTTTAATCAAAATGTTTTAAATTTTTTATCGCTTTTCTTTATTCTTACCTTGGTCAAAAATCCAGATAATGATATTTGATAATAATTGGTGGATTTAACAACAATAGTTTTCTCCTGCTCTACACTGACCAGGTCTGATTCCCCGCAGAATATCCTATCCTGAGTAAAGATACACTCAACACCGTCCCTGATTATATCTCCCTCTAGTCGGAGCAGGTTCCAGTCTGAACTCCGGAGATAACTTTTACCAAGTTGAGAATCTGAATTAAAGAAAATCATAAATTTTAAAGATAGAACAAGAGAAAAAGTCTTTGTTATCTACACACCGCGCCGCTCAGGACTCAATAAGTTTTTTTGTCCATTTCTATCTATTTATTCTTTTATTAATATAGAATTTTAGAGATTTGTTTTGTTACCTGTTTCTATTTTAAGAAGATCTCCTAGCATCAAATCCTTCATCATAAGAATAGTAGTTGACACTCCGACCTCTGGAGGATTTGCAACTGCTCCTAAGTGCATCCTTGTCTCTCCAATAATCTCGTCTTTTCTCCTTATCCTCAGTGTGAACGGATCGTTCTTTCCTGACTTGATGAGTGAAGTGAAACTTAGACGATACTTTCCTGATTTCTCAACAGCGACAACATTCTTGATCATTCTCATTAATCCGTTCTCCTCACAGGAGTCAAATATATCTTCTACGTTTAGCTCATTGTTCTCTACAATACCAGACCTGGATCTATAGCAGGAGAAATGAGTCCCAACCTTCCCCCATCCTGGTTCAGGTTCGTTATCAGCTTCTGGTTCGGGTTGAGACTCAGGCTCGGGTTCAGTCTCGGGTTCAGATTCAGGATCATTTTCAGATTCATCTTTTGCGTCTGTTAACTTTTCCGGGTTGCTCCCGAGATCACTTTCAGGTTCCGATTCAGGTTCTGGAACTGATTCAAGGAATGTATCGGAGTCTGTCAACTTTTCTGAATCAGTTTCAGGTTCAGGTTCCGATTCTGGTTCTGGTTCAGTTTCTGGTTCAGGTTCAGAGTCAGATTCTTCTTTGATTTCAGTCAACTTTTCGGAATCTGTTTCTGGTTCAGGTTCAGATTCTGGTTCAGATTCTGGTTCAGGTTCAGATTCAGATTGGTCGTCAGGCTCTTTCTCAGGCTCTGGTTCTGATTCAGGTTCCGATTCTGGTTCAGCTTCAGCTTCAGATTTGTCATCAGTCAACTTTTCTGAGTCCTTTTCGCGCTCTGGTTCCGATTCTGGTTCAGGTTCAGATTCCGATTTTTCATCAGCCAACTTTTCAGAATTCTTTTCAGGCTCCGGCTCAGATTCAGGTTCCGATTCAGGTTCCGATTCAGATTTGTCATTAGGCAACTTTTCAGAATCCTTTTCAGTCCCTGGTTCGGATTCAGGTTCAACCTCTGTTTCGGATTCTGGTTCAGGTTCGGATTCAGGTTCGGATTCTGGCTTTGATCCTGCTCCAAGTTTTCCTTGAGTTGGAATAAGTTCAGTAAATAATTTCTTTCCGTCCGACTCAAAACATTTGTTTAAGTTGATCTTCTCCGATACTGTGGGAGTATCTGAATGGTATCTTATCTCAAGTTTATCTCCGTCCTTTATACTTCCACCAGATACAGGAAACAAGAAGTGGAATCCATCCTCAGATTTTAGATCCACAATCTGGAATGTTTAGATAAAAGTCCTTTTCCTTGTCCTTGTCCTATTTTTATTGTCCTTGTCCTTTTTTTCATTGTCCTTGTCCTTTTTCCTTTTTCTTGTCCTTATCCTTGATTGTATCCTTATAGATATCATTATTTTTGCTCTTTCCCATCATCTTGCTCTTTGTCTTTTATAATTTTTTTTCTTATCTTATTCCTTGTTTTTTGTTTATAGTCCTTGTCCTTTGTTTATCGTCCTCGTCCTTTGTTTATCGTCTTTGTTCTTTATTTATCTTCCTTGTTCATTGTTTATCGTCTTTGTTCTTTGTTTATCTTCCTTGTTCTTTGTTTATCGTCTTTGTTCTTTGTTTACCGTATTTGTTCTTTGTTTATAGTCTTTGCTCTTTGTTTATCGTCCTTGTTCTTTGTTTATCGTCTTTGTTCTTTGTTTATCGTCTTTGTTCTTTGTTTATCTTCCTTGTTCTTTGTTTATCGTCCTTTTTCTTTGTTTATCGTCTTTGTTCTTTGTTTATCTTCCTTGTTATTTGTTTATCGTCTTTGTTCTTTGTTTATCGTCCTTGTCTTTCGTTTATCGTCCTCGTCCTTTGTTTATCGTCTTTGTTCTTTGTTTATCATCCTTGTCCTTTGTTTATCGTCCTTTGTCCTTAAGTTTCCCAAAAATGACTTACATCATTTATATAATCTGAAAGAGGGATAGAAAATTTAGCTGCTTGAACTCCGTCCTCACTTCTCACCCAGGAGGTTTCAGTATCCAATCTCTCCGTGAGTTCAGGAGCTTTGTATCCAGTTAGTCTTCCCTCACTATGAGAAAATATGATTAAAGGGACTGTAATTGTAAGTGACCCTCCATGCAAAGTTGGTAATGACAATTCACAACGGTACCCTTGAAACATTTATCTTATCAATCATGTGGAAGATATTATCGTTTTCTAGGTATAAAGTGTTTAATTGTGGAAATGCGCCAGTGTTTAATTGTAGAAATTTGCTAGTCACTTTTGTAGAGAACTCCCAAATGAAATACTAAGGTTTAAAAATTATAAACATTAATATCTAATTCATTCGTCAATCGGCCATTGCCATCTTTGCATGGAGGGTCACTTTGCTTTGCATTGCTGCATTTACGTTTTTGAAATAGAACTCTTACCCAAGAACTATTTTCTCGCTGTTCACCATCCCTCCAATTACAACAAAGGAGTTAGCCTAAAGCAAATTATTAATTTTAAAATATTTTTATATGAAATTAATTTTTGGTGTTGATTTTTGCTCCGTACCATGCTTCTATCTGGAGAAATACCAGCTCCGAACCAGTTCTCTGCTATCCTGGTGGACACGGATACATACAGGTGGGACTCGTCCTTCCACCAGGAGGCGGAGTAATCGCACCCTGATTCATTAGATCTACAATCCTCAGGGTAGGAGAAGGAACAAGAATTAAGATCGTCTTCGCTCTTCTGAACCTAGACATATTATAAATATTAATCTCCAATTCATATCTTAATCTCCAATTCATATCTTAATCTAAAATTTGTATCTTAATCTCCAATTCATATCTTAATCTCCAAGTCATATCTTAATCTCCAATTCATATCTTAATCTCCAATTCATATCTTAATCTCAAAGTCATATATTATTCTCTAATTCATATCTTGATCTCCAATTCATATCTTAATCTCCAATTCATATCTTAATCTCCAATTCATATCTTAATCTCCAATTCATATCTTAATCTCCAATTCATATCTTAATCTAAAATTTGTTTCTTAATCTCCAATTCATATCTTAATCTAAAATTTATATCTTAACCTAGAACCATTATAAACCGAAATCCCCAATTTAATTCTAAACCTTAAAATACTATAAATCTTAATCTTCACTTTATATCTTAACCTAGAAATACTGTAAATCTTAATCTCCACTTTATATCTTAACTTAGAAATACTATAAATCTTAATCTGCACTTTATATTTTAACCTAAAAATACTATAAATCTTAATATCCACTTTATATCTTAACCTAAAAATACTATAAATCTTAATCTCCACTTTATATCTTAACCTAGAAATACTGTAAATCTTTATCTCCACTTTATATCTTAACCTAGAAATATTATAAATATTGATCTCTAATTTATATCTTAACCTAGAAATATTATAGATATTGATCTCTAATAAATATCTTCACCTACAAATATTCATGATGTTGATTTATCGTTCTAAAAAGTGTTTCTAGCAGGTAGCAGGTACAATGCCTGTAAAAGGGGGTTTGTCGATGAAACATTTTCCTCTAAAATGCCGTTTTAACCGTCATTATTAAGCCTAATATTCCAAAATGTACTAATATTTAGTTCTGTAGTTTTCTCTAGCATGGAAAAGATTTAAAAACATTTCTTCTATGTACCTGGAGAAGGTCTATAATTTCTTTTATCTCCAGTGTATCCTGTACCTGGAGAAGGTCTATAATTTCTTTTATCTCCAGTGTATCCTGTACCTGGAAAAGGTCTATAATTTCTTTTATCTCCAGTGTATCCTGTACCTAGAGAAGGTCTATGATTTCTTTTATCTCCGTAGTGTATCCGTACCTATAGGTCTATGATTTCTTTTATCTCCAGTGTATCCTGTACCTAGAGAAGGTCTATGATTTCTTTTATCTCCGTAGTGTATCCGTACCTGGAGAAGGTTAAGTTTGACCAGCCCTCTGTTGCTCCGACCATGATACTTGAGTTCGTCCTCTTTATAGAAATCTGGTATTGCAGGAGAACCATTCTCTAATCCGGAGAGAGGAGAATGAGAGAAGGAACCTGAACATTTTACAAAATAAGTTTAAATATGTGTTTGCACTGTACAGTATATATATACTTAAATAAAACTGTGGAAAAGGAAGATGATTGTTAGATAAAGTTATATTATCTAAAAAGTCCAATGAAAATGAAACATACAGTGATAACCAGAAAACTCTGAAATAATAAGACAACTTTTAGAATCAAGGTTACTTAGAAAGTCCAATGAGCATGAGAAACAGTAAATATGCAGTGTAAATAGACCCCTTTCACTAAATTAGTGCTTTAATAAGTGTCAAGCAAAACTATTTACTTTGCAACAACATCAACTACAATTAACCTTGCGTTATTGTCGTCTTCCTATTCCATTGTTTTCTGGTTCTCGCTGTAGTATTTGTACAATGTTCAGTGTACACAGACCCATGTCACTCTATAAGTTTGTTTTCAAACTACTGGTAAAACTATTTGCTTTATAACAACATTATATACACATAAGAATGCTTTAATGTGATATCTTGCTTTTCTTTCTAAATATGCCGGAATAAATAAAGTTTATCGATTGATACTTTAAAGTCGTCTTTGACCTTAGAAATAGTTTGCGGCATTCAATATTGGTAACCTACTTTTAGCAATATTTTTTTAAGGAAACAATTTTCACAGATTTCCAAAATGTAGTCTGCCATTTTGTCGCATGAATACCAGAGTTATTAGAATTGTTTAAATTTCAATTATTTAATAAACCAAGAAAATGTCTCAATCTAAACGAAATCTTTAATATCTCCGGTAATTATAAAAGCCCTAAAATAGCAGACCACATTTTGGAAATGGCAGCACTAGGGCTTTTCGGGGATTATTGTGTCATAAAAATATATTGCTAAAAGCAGGTTCCAATGTAGAATGTCGCAAACTATTTCTAAGATCAAAGATGACAATGAACTTTAAATTGATTTACATTATTCCAGCTTATTTTGACTATAGTTCCCAATTTATAGCTTTTAGAGATAATATAAGAATCAGACAAGTTTATATTTCTTACACCTTTTGATTGTCCATGAGACCAAATGATATGCATTACAGCGTCTTCTATACTGTTATCCGTAGGATGGGAGGCTTTAAGAGGTTTTCTGAAAATAATGATAGAGTAAAAGGGAGTGACCGGCAATGTATGGTGGTTGAACTGAGATTGCATTGTTTTCGAGAATTTTTTTAGGAATATGTATACTTTATTCTGAAATAAGAAGTAAACCTGAAGATAAGAACGGTTTCTCCAGTCAACTCGTCCTCGTATGCAAGCGCTGCAGTTAAATCTTCCGTCCCGCCATACTCCTCATCCCGGAGCGGGGTTGATCTGACAAATATATATTTTAGGTAAAAAACTATTTTGAGGACATAATTTGACCCAGGAATGGTTTACGGCTGGTCTAAAATAAATAATGTTCCACTACAAATTTTGATTTAAAAAATCTGCAATCTCGTAAATTGTGGGAAAAAATGGTTGCAGGTCAAAAATATTTGCAACCTAAACATTTATACAAGCTTTGTTTTTATTGTTTGAATTAAAATATCCCACCTGTCTCGAGTGTAGGAATCTACAACCCGACCCAGAGAACCCTTGGCGAACCCTATCACAATATCAGTGCAGTCCATCTCATGGATATCTCCCTTTGGGGCGTAATCGGCAACGTTCTCCAGGTACTCCAGACCAGTGAACTGGGATTTACAGAGCTTGGTTGTATCAAGAGATCTCCACCCAACCGCAACATAATTCTTCGTCTTTCCTCTAAATCATTCAAGTTAAACCAAATTAAAAACAAATTTAATTTAGGAATTTTCGGAAAAATAAGTTTTTCGATTTTTAAAATTTGATTTGAGTCTTTGCCACAAACTCTGATTTTTTTAATCCATAAATCTTTGCAATCCAATGTCGGAGACCGAGATATGAATTCAGTTAAGTGACATAATCTAAGTTTAAAATACTAAAGTTGCCAAGATAAATGGGGATTATACAATTTGAGTTTTTGACAGAGATTGCATTGTTTAAAAAAAATGAATGAAATTCCTGAGAGCAATCTCGATTTCTTGTTTGTCTTCAACCTTTCTCCAGTAAAGGGAAAGGTTATCACTCAGCTCTTGCATACTATATCCATCCTGGCTCTTTATATGCTCCCGAAGCACAGACTCCTTCCCACAATCCTTCCCGTAGTATCCCATCTTACAATAGCAAACCCGAGCCATTCTGAAACCAAACATACTTAATCAACATATTTCTGGGTGCTTAATTAACTTAGTCAAGGTATATATACCAGAAACTTTAATAGTTTTGGTTTTAAACTAATTGTACTGCAGATTCTGGGAGAAATGTAAACAAAGAAAGTGCTACTTATTCAGCTTATAACATATTAATACTAGCTTTGATTCCCAGCATTGCACAGGTTACTCAAAGTTACTCCCGCCGTTTATCCGCACTTAGTCTTAAATTACGATTTTGACTATTTTTCCCCCTATTAAAGTCGACCCACTCAATTTAGAATCTCAAAACCAAACTAAGAACATTTCCGTGGTTATTCCGAGTTCTCAAATGAAAATCTGTCGAGGTGTTCATGAATTATGATCGGATATACAAACAAACTAACAGAGATTACTACTTTATATATTTAGATAACAAAGTATTGCTTATATTCCTCTTAAAAACTGCAGTACACTTAGTTAGTAAACAAATACATGGGACAATGTATAATCCTTAGATTTAGGGAAATTTTTGAAACTAAATATTTTAAAACATTAATCCCAAAACAAAAAATCCGCAAAAATAATAAAGATATGCTAGTTTACTTACCTAGGTAATGTTGTTCCCTCAGGTAGTATACATTCACCTCTGCGGCAAATACAAAATATATAAAATTTAAAAAAAATAATTTTGTGAATTTTTTTTTAGAGATATTTATTCGTATATATTGTTTTGGTCCTTAGTTATAACTTATTAAAAGTTCCAAACATCTGTAAAAGACGATGAGAACTGTAGACAACTTGAAAGTTCAATCAAACGTTTGCTATTTGTTTCTTTCAAATTTTTTTACTTTTTGCTAGAAATATTCAAAGCACATTTCAGTTATAAATTAAATATACTTCTTTGCTAGATTTTATTAAAACAAAAATAAAATATTGTTTTTTTGTGTAATCTGAACATATTTTTCATTATTTTTATTTTCTTGAAAACTCTTATAAAGATCTTATAATTTAAATGTATCTTGGATCCCTGTCTGGTCCTCCACAATCCTCATCTTTTGTGCATTCCTCTGTAAATTCACATCTAGGATAATCAAGACGACATTTAATATTAATCTCTATACTTATACACATACTCCTTCTTATCATCGTATCCATTGTCTTCCCCTATTCTACTCTTCTACTCCTACTCCTACTCTTATTCATTTATTCTAATCTACTCCTACTCTTATTCTCTTACTCTAATACTCCTACTCCTTTCCTACCCTACTCTCCTACTTCTCCACACTCCACTACTCTTTTTATTCACTCCTACTCTTTAATCTTTAATCTTTAACCTTTGACTTCTTGACAAATTGCGTATTAAAAAATATGTTGGATGTTTTTTCTGTTTTATGAAGGCACAGTACAGTATCGAAAGCATCTAAGTAAATCAATTTTTTAATAAAAATGTTGTCATATTTGGTTGAATCACACTGCAAACATTACCACTACATATTCGTCCACTACTATAGAATACATTCTTTCAACCCCTACCAATCCTTATTCTACTTCTACTAATCATTTTTCTTCTACTTTATTCCTCTACTCTCTAACTCTATCTGGATCTCCTCCTACCTGTCTCCGTATGCTCCAGGTTTACAGGAGCAGGATCCATCCTTCTCCTCTCCTTTCTCTCCGCATACAGAACTAAACATAAACATTCATAGATATATCTTTAACAAATATAGATACAAGAAAATAAAATCTATATTTCAAGCTTCCTTTAAAAACATCATAAATTGTAAATTTTTATCTGAAAAACTCTGAACCAGTCGATTTTTTATGGAATTTAGAATAAAATTTAGGATTGAGATATCTCCATTATTGATGAAATTATAAAAATTTAAATTTTAAATTTTAAATTTAAATTTAATTAAATTTAAAAATGATTTGAAGACAGTTCCCATTTGCCAATCTTTTCAAGAAAAACGAATTTTTTACTCAGCCTCTTGATAAAAACTTAACTTCCTGTTAATTAGGAAATAAAATGACAAAAATTATCATGTTTAGAACAGGTTTAATGAGAAGTTGATGAAAACCAGGCCGAGATAATGATCCATATTTAAACCTGAACTGATTAATCTTCAAGGATATTCAGGATTATCTGATAAATCCCGTCCTTCTATTTTTCCAGTTGGGAAGAAATATTACTTCCTCTTCAGGGGGTCAGAAGTTTTAATCAGGGGGTCAGAAAACAGGGTGAAACGTTTGGCCAAGTTTTAGTAAGGGGTTCAGAAAATAGGGTGATACGTTTGGCCAAGTTTAATCAGAGGGTCAGAAAACAGGGTGATTCGTTTGGCCAAGTTTAATCAGAGGGTCAGAATACAAGCTGTCAAGTTTGGCCAAGTTTAATCAGGGGGTCAGAATACAGGATGACAAATTTGGCCAAGTTTTAATCAGAAGGTCAGAATACAGGATGACAAATTTGGCCAAGTTTTAATCAGGGGGTCAGAATACAGGATGACAAAGGAACTGAGTCTTTGCCACAAATTCTGCTTTTCTAAATCCTATATCTTCGGATTCCAATGTCGTAGACCTTAGATATTTCAAACTATGAATTCTGTTAGATCAAATAATATAAGTTGGAAATATCAAAGATTTACGACATTGGAATCCAAAGATATAGGGATTATAAAATCAGAGTTTATGGAAAAGACTCAATTCCTTTGGCCAAGTTTTAACAAGGGGTCAGAACACAGGATGACAAATTTGGCCAAGTTTTATTCAGGGGGTCAGAACACAGGATGAAAAATGAAACGTTTAGCCAATATTGGTGACTTTGTAGATTAAAGTGGTTTAGATTAATTTATTTGTTATGCAGGGGTGGACTTTTACTAAACACGTACTTTTATCCCGCCCCCTTCAACAACGTAAAACTAACTGATGTATTTCTGAAAATTGTCAGTGCATATTTGTTAGAAAAAATTTGTTTACATTTACAAAATATTTACCGAAATTTCACAATTAAAAGAAATAAAGAAGACGACAATCATTCTACTGTTGTCTGGTTACAACTGTATCCACAGTATGAAAACTGACCTCTGTGTGTTCTTTACAATATCTATATCTGAGCAAGACCAGAAGCTGTATCTTCCTCCCCACTCTGCAGCCTGCCGAACCAACCTAATCTAAATATATAGAATAAATAAAAGAATTGAGTCTTTGACACAAACTCTGATCTTCTTATCCTTATATCTTTGCAACTCAATGCCAACAGATGAATTATGTTAGATCAAATAAAATAAATTTGAAATAAAAAATGTTTACACATTAATATTAAATGTCGTTGCAACAAACTCAAATTTTCTTATCCCTATATCTTTGTTACCTTATGGTGTAAACTATTGCTATTTCAAAATTAGATTATTTAATCTAACACCATTCATAGTTTGAAAAATTCATGGTCTACGACAATGCGTTGCGAAGATATAGGAATGAGAATCAATTTATTTATTTGATCAAAATTGAGAGATTGTTTATAAATGTGTACATAAATTGGGGCAAAGTTCGGTTTCAAACTAATCTAAGCATGCCCTGGAGCCGAATTTAAAGAATTTGAGCCGCGGCTTAAATTTGAGACGCGGCTCAAATATGGTTGGTTCCACTTAAAATTGTTTTTAACCATTAAGATAATATAATTGCAAATTAAATACTAATTAAAGAATTCAAAACTTGTCATTTTTGTCACCGCAAAATCTTTATTTGCAAGGGTTTTGTTATGGTTATGACGCCATAATTCATCAATGGAATTTTCCTCTTCTTCTTTATCTCAGTTTGTCACGCGTCGTTAAACCTACCGAGCAGTTTAAACATTCTTTTGTTGGCAGAGTTACGGAGAAGGATTGCTGAGTTGAATCCTCATCATCAAATCCGTCCTTCTTATTTCCAGCCCCCTCCGGAGTCAAGGGATTCAGCAACTTGTCGTTTGCATCCAGGAGCTCAAGTTTAAACCCACCTAAACACAACGTTAAATTATTATTGTATTATTGTTCCAATAATCATGAGGATTCAGGGACGACTTGAATCGTCTTTGATTTCCTATAATTAATTAAGGAAAAACATTTTTTTAAAGTTTTTACGTCCACTGAACTTTCCAAAATGGAGTCTTACCTCATTGTAACTTTAAGATTGACGAAGAAATTATACAGTCGAACAATTCTGCTTATTTTAATACATTGAATAATGATTGGATCGGAGTTTTTGCCACTAGTATATTTTCTAAACCCTTATATCTTTGCAACCTGATTGTGTAAACAATTTTAATATTTCAAACTTAAATCATTTGAACTAGCAAAATTCATAGTTTGACATTGAGTTGCAAAACTACGGATTATAAAATCAGAGTTCTTGGCAAAGACTCAATTCCTTTCTCGTCAATTTTTAAAGTAAAGAAATGATAGACCACGTTTTAGAAATCCATAGACTAATAGTTTTAGAAATCCATAGACTAATAGTTTTAGAAATCCATAGACTAATAGTTTTAGAAATCCATAGACTAATAGTTTTAGGTTCTATTTCTTAATGTTTAACTGGGAACGACTACAATTGTGTTTACGAAATGTTTTTTTGCCAATATTATATAGATAAAGATTATAAAAAATAATTCTTGTCCTCTCTGTAGAAACCTACAATACTTCAATTCTCTTTAATTGATGTCTTGAATAAGACGACATTTTATATCTGTTTAATCTAGTGAACATTAAGCTATACGGCCGTATAGACGGTTTATTTGAAAAGATATATTTTTGATCATGAGAGCTGAGAGACGATTTAGAGGTCGTCTTGCATAGATAATTGAGGACAAAGTGTGTCTCACTCCTCTGCTGGTTTAGTAATTGTAAATTGGCGGTATACAGTCCAAACTAGGAGCTAAAAGGTTGGCCCAGCTCGGATATTCAAATGTACACCGGTGGAGCGTGGTGTATGAAAAAACGGTTGCATGTGACTTTTCAGTCGTTTGAATGGATCAGTAGAAGGCGATAAAAGACTATTTTTAAGTCTAGACAATCTCAACTGTCACGTTTTTTTTCGGGCACCCTGTATAATCATTTTAAATGCATATTTAAATTGAAAAAAAATCTAATCTTTAATACTTGATTTAAGTTTGTTTTCTAGGCTTTTAGTTTAAAAATAACTACAGTAAAATGAATGCACTTCATAAACTTGAGGTTATAATTGTAATGGTTAAAGTTTAACTTGTATTTAAATGTTATAATGCAAAACAATTTCTTTTAATTGCTCAATAGGTAAATAGTAGAAAATATGTCAAGTAGAAAGCATATTATAAAAAAAGATTTGCTTAAAATTATTTTTAGTGAGCTTTTAAATTGCAGTTTAAAATTTTTAAGCAAAATAGTGTTTTTCGATACTTATCATTCCCAACTTGTTAAAATTTGAACTAAAATATATTCAAAATTGAAATTAGCGATTTCAACAAAATGTAGTGGTTAACCTTTGGGAAATAGACGTAATAAGGTTTAGAAAACATTTTACATTCTTAGAATTTTAATTGGTTGTATTGAGGTGAACGTGGGGAAAAAGAGATATTATTTTTTTTGTATGTGCTATATGCACCACACTACACACAATAGTCAAATGTAGGGTTTTCAGATAAATTCATTTGTTCAAAACATCTAATTTCTCAGGGTTCTCTCAGGTACCTTAGATAAAATATTTACGGAGAGAACGAAATATTTGGTGTACAGCCTAAAAGATAATTGAGTATCTTAGTTTTGCCCCTGTATTACTGTTTAAATTCTCATATAATAATTCCGTATTGCCATTTTTCTAACAATTGCTCTTAAAAACACCATTGAAAGGTCTAAACTGAACAAATAAAACATAAGGTCGGATTGTATGTCATTGGCAAACATAAAGTGTTATTATTCAAAGCTCAAAAAATGGTAGATATCACGAGATGTACGCTTTGCCAATTATTGAGTAAAATATACAAGCTAGACAATATTGCAAGAAGTGCAAACATACCAGCCTTACTGCAGAATCCGACCCTAATAATTCGTTCTCAACATGAATCTGTTACCTAAGGTACTTGGGAGAACCCTGAAAGGTTAGATTGTACAATTATATTTATCTTATAAACCTACATTTGAATAGTTCACACTAAACACCATTGATAGAATGTAAATGGTGAAAAACAATTTAAGCTTATATCTCTTGATGACAAATCCAGTAGTAAATCTAACTATTCAGTATAAACCCTAGTTCCCATTAATTCTGTATTTTATTGAAATGTTTGATGAGTATATGTATTGTATGTATTGTAAAGGTATAGAAGTATAATTGCCTGCAGGATCTATTAAATAATTCTGGTTGTCATTCTAAATAAAAACTTGTTCTATGTTGTCTCTCAAACATTACAAACATATACAGGGTCCCCCACAAAGGATTAAACTTTAATGACGACCTAAATATAATGATCTGAAGGGTAAATTTGGTATAATTTGGTGAAATATAGTATTAAACTAATCTAATGAAGGATTCCAAGTTTCCAGTTGCAGGGATCCAAGACTGTAAGAAAAACGTCTTAATAATTTCCGTACAGTCGTCTCTGAAGTTTCATTCTTTGTGGGTAACCCTGTACTTTAATGAATCCTACATTGTTGGTTTAACTAGCCTGCAGCTGCCTAATAGACCTTTTCGCCTTTTCAAATATATTATTTGAAAACTCCGAGTTCCCCAATCAAATTTGAGGCAAATTATTCAAGGGGTCCATGATCGGACATACAAATAGACAGACAAACAGAGATTACTACTTTATAAATGTAAATAAAGAGCAAAAAGGTTCATATGTGGTCTATAACCTACTTTAACCGGAAAGTAATAAAAATAGTGGAAAGAAATTGAGTCTTTGCCACATACTCTGATTTGCTAATCCCCATATCTTTGCAATCTAATGCCGGAGACCTTAGATATTTTAAACTTTGAATTCTGATAAAATAACCTATGTTTTCAATATCAAAGGTTTATACCATGAGGTTGCAAAGAAATATGGGTCAGAAAATATGAGTTTGTGGCAACGACTCAATTCCTTAAAACATTTTGGGTTTAACTTGATAAACTGAATAATAAAGCCCCAATGATGTACAAAAAAGACAGACAACATTTAATAAATCCCATTTTGGTGTTTTTGATTTGAAATGTTTTCAGTGTAAAGAGAAAATGTTGTTAGAAAAAATGCCTCGCGTGTATCAAAGACGATTACAATATTTGTGAATAAATTTATAATTTCTTGATGTTTTATTTCTCTGATTTACATATTAAACCAATTTGATTAATGTGTAAGGCGAGTCTAGGTTGGAGAGGCAAAAAATATATTTGTATTTTCTGCTTTATATATCTTTATGTATAAATATATAATGCATTCATTACCCAATCATCAGGGTTTGATGGAGCAGTGGTTAGCGTGTTTGATCCATAATCCAAGGATTCATGGTTCAATTGCCCCCCGCCAACTGCAAAATCAAAAACTGACGAATTGAGCCATTCTGATAAGTCCTAATAGGACTAAAACATTGTGTGTCCCAAAAACATGGGAATTAGGAGACGAATTGAAAATCATTTTCGATTTCCGGTAGTTGATAAATGACAAAATTTTTTAAAATAAAGACCAAACGTCTTATGAGCTTTTGAAAATGTTTAAGTTTTGAAAAGCAGAGGAAGTGTTAAATTCTATATTTCAACTCGGCTTTGATGCATAATCTTATTCTCCTGGTTCGAGAGAGATGAAAACCTGAGAAGTTTAATCTAAAAACTTTTCAACAATAAACATTTTTCAAACGTTTTCATTCGCTTTGAGGCCTAATTCATTGCCGTATATCTTCTAAATGGGTGATAAGTGTACAGTTTAAACGGTACAGCTTACAGCAAGTGTATACAGTTCAAACTGTACAACTTACAGTTTGTGAACAGTTTACACGGTTCACTCCCAGTAAGTGAACAGTTTACACAGAACAGACAAAATTAGTGTACAGTTTACACAGTGCACACACAGTTAGTGAACAGTTTACACAGAATACACAAAGTTAGTGAACAGTTTACACAGAATACACAAATTTATTTTACAGTTTACACAGAATACACAAAGTTAGTCAACAGTTTACACAGAATACACAAATTTATTTTACAGTTTACACATTTCACATACAGTAAGTGTACAGTTTACACAGATATACCGTTTACAGTTAGTGTACATTTTACAGTTAGTGTACAGTTTACAGTTAATGTACAGTTTACAGTTAGTGTACAGTTTACAGTGAATGTACAGTTACACTAAGTGTACAGTATTTAGTAAGTCTCCCCTTATTAAATGCAAATGATTTTTGTAATTCCTGCCATATCTTGACGGAATTTTATTCCGTAGCATTAGTTACTCGTGAGGCTTTTAAAAATCTGCAGTATTGTATAGAACTAAAGTCATTTCATAAAAAGGGGGCAAAGTTCCCGAAATCATTTTAATCAAAGGATCTTAGCATTTATAATGTTACACCTAGCTTGTACAGTCCTAAAGAGGTTTAATGTTGACAACACTAAAAGTTTAAGAATTGTTGTGCAACCTTTATTTATTTAACAATGATGGTATTCTAACAAAGAAATCTGGTTTTCATCTTATTAAAGCAACGAAATGCAATTCTTTCACCTTATCTTTAAATCATTATATTTACGGCGTCATTTAAAGAAAAATTGTGTGCAAAAACCATAACAACTTTTTTGCAAAGCATTATTTGAAAACTTTTTAGCTAGTTTTTCAAGTTTTGTTTTCATATTTGAACAATAAAAAAAATATTCAAAAACTATTTTTATTTGTGCCTATTTTTTGCATAAAATTATTGTAAGCAATAATAAAATGCAAGAACAAACAAAATCATGTTGTTCTATTATGTGAACAATCATTTAGAAATGTGAAAATAGGCTTGGAAAGAATAAAGGGAATCCCAAATGTTGGTTTCTCAACTAAACCTAGGGCCTCTGATAAGGAGAATTACTTTATTGGGGAAGGATGTGCGAAAAACTAAAATTTGAAGGATAATTATTTTGCAATCACATGTGTTAACCATAAACTTTAAGATCGCCGTGTAATGTCGTCTTTAACTTAAAATCCCCTCTCGGAGACACCAAACCAAATAATTTCAGCCCCATTTTCTTTGTTCTCCGGGGACGGAGTCTAAACACTCTCGTTTATTGTGAATCCATTTCAAAAGTTAAACAAAGAATATTTTCATATGAAGAATTAGTGACTTTCGTTAATATTCAACTGTCATTTATTTCAGAAGTTTAAAAACGTCTTTTAATATTGATCAACAATAAGTTAACCCCTTTATCATCCGCTAATAAATTGTAAGATTTTTTCTATTATTAATATTTATTATAACATTTGTACAAGTAACCAACCTATAATTTATGTTATTTTTTAGGAAATAAAGCTTTTGTTATCGATTTTCTTGAGACGGGGGTTACTCTGTTGTGTGTGTTTGCGGCCAACCTGGAAATATTTGTCTGGGGAAAATATATATCCCCCACTAGTGTTCCAACGGGCCTATTGTTCAATTTATCTGGTGTGTTTGCTCATGTTATCCGTTAACAACATGTTATAAATGATCACTGTTTTTGATTTGGCAATTACAACTAGGCTTTTTATTAAAAAACACATGAACAAAAAGATTTATCAACTCACAGTTTTAATTTTTCGCTCTGACCGTATGTATTATGTCGGAGTACAAAGAAATTGAGGCGTTGTCACAAACTCTGATTTTCTAATTCCTATATCTTTACAACCCAATGTCGTAGACCTTTCAAAACATGAAATCTGTGGGATCAAATAATCTAGG
The DNA here is from genome assembly GCF_000591075.1 of Eurytemora carolleeae. Classification (NCBI taxonomy): domain Eukaryota; kingdom Metazoa; phylum Arthropoda; class Copepoda; order Calanoida; family Temoridae; genus Eurytemora; species Eurytemora carolleeae. The sequence goes on from NW_019396389.1 coordinate 262,513, forward strand.
TTTGAAGGTGTACACCATTAGGTTAAAAAGATATAAGATTTAGACAATTTGGACTGTGGCAAAGACCTATTTCATTTCAAATTCAGTGATGGACCAAACCTCTGTAGAGTAAAAAAGTAGATGTTAGTTCCACTTTAGCACAAAGTAAAAGCACCAAACTCAAAGAGCATACATTTTGAAATAAGATTAAAAATATTTTGAAGCTTCTTAAAGATAAAAAAGCCGTCTATAAACTTATCAAGAGACAATGCACATATCTTATTACTTGTGAACATAGTCTTTGATTAGAAGGAGAAATACTGTATTTGTAAAACCAAGATGAACAAGGGGAACCACATTAAACCACGGGATTAGTTTTAAAACCGTTGATATTCTTCATAAATTCTGCAGATATAAAAATGTGTTTTACACTACACAGCTGGTTTTAAAGATAAGTTTCCCTTTCATTCAATTCAATTGAATTTAATCAAGATTGATTTAGATTACGTTAATCAAATTAACTATTTAATTCAACAAAATTACTTCGGAAATAATCAACTTATCCTAACAGAGAACCAATATGTTTTCACTTATACTATCATTAATTCATTTCTTAAATTTAATATTTTTAGATTTTTCACAATTATTCTTACTACCCTGTACTCGCTTTGGAACCCAGTTTTGCCTGGAAGCTATAAGTTTTCCCGTTTAAAGTCAACTCACAAAACTAAGAGTTTTTAAACCAAGCTAAGAAGATTATTGCTGACAAGATAAAAATTGAGACTTAAACCGGTCAAGGGGTTTCTGAGATATGAACAGACACACAGAGATTATATGTATATATATAGATACTAGCTTGGGACACAGCTTCGTCCGGAAAGTAATATATTTTTTTTAATTCATTCCACTAAACTAAAAATATTCAAACCAAGCTAAGAACATTTCATGGTTTTAATAAGGTCCCCGATTTAAATTTGGGTCTTTAATACATTACGGCGCCATAGTTTCAGTAGAAGCAAATATTTCCATTTACTGATAGGGCCGATTGAAGGATACATAACTCTGATTGGATAATGAGATAGATAGGAAGATAGATGTTACCGCCATACTATATTTCTATTNATGAATTATGTTGGATTGAATAATCTAAGCTTGAAATATCAAAGGTTTACACTATTAGATTGCAAAGATATAGGGATTGGAAAATTTGAGTTTTCGGCAAAGACTCAATTCCTTTTCGCATAACTATAGGAAAGTAATCGAGTATCCAAAAAAAAAATAAAATGAAAATGGCAATTTTTCAATTTATCATAAATGTCAATAAAGAATTAATCTTTGAAATGTAAAATTTCCTTTTGGCATTCCACATGGTGCCTTGGTTCTTATATTATCCAAGAAATCCAAACTGAGGCCTCGGGCTGGAGGATAGGTCAGGGAGACATGTCCACTACATTTTATCAAATTAGTCAACAACACAAACTGCACAATAAAAATGAAGTATAAAAAATCCTGGGGATGTACGGGGTGTCCCACATCAAATTAGACCGCGTCAATGGGTCTAAATTAAGATTTGGGGGACAAATCAGAAAATTTAAGAAGAATGAATCATTTTAAGAAATTGAATAAGGCTAATAATAAAAAATTTTTGGTATAAAATGCTAGATTTTTCGAGTATTATTTTGGCGTTAAAGATTGGAGATTATCTAATATGATATGGGACGCTCTGTACAGTAAACAGTACAAAGTGTAGTAAATTTTGCAGTAAATACTCCAGAAAGCGTGAAAAAAATTTACAAAGTTAAAACAAATGTTTCCCCTGGAGCTCTCATATAGGTTCTTCAAGTCATAATTATTACATGATTAAGATAACAAAGATTTATTTTTGGCAATCTGAATAATATAACTCAGTTCTTAGATATTTTAGTATTTATTGAACCTTGAATATACAAAGAAGAAATGGATCCAATTCTAAAATTCAAAGATATTTTGTCAAGCTAATTAACAGAGCGGAAAAAAAACAAAAAAAATAAGGATTTATTAATATTCAAATGACGGAAACGTTTTCCATTTCCATCCCGGTGAAATCCTGCTTTTTAAAATAATGTATCACTAATTCAGTTCCTAACAGTATCTGTTGCCCAAATAAGGCTTAGTCCTAGAATCCAGGACTGCAACATCCTAACAATTCAGCTGCCAGAGAGCAACTGAGAACTGAGTAGTCGCGTGCGTAGGCTTTCTTTCAATATCGGCAGTAGCAGGAACTATACTGCAACACAAACCAGAACCATGAACCTGAACTGGATCCAGAACTAGGGTCTGGACCAGGAAAATAGATAACTCTTCATTCTTTGGACCTGATGCAAGAAAATGCGGGAAAAAACCATGTTTTGTAAAGAGAACTTAATGTTTTCTTCTTACCAGAAGAAACTTATCTTATCTGAAAAATCTCAGTCTCGGCTAAGCTGATATGGGATATCCTTAATCCCGATCGGTTAATTAATCTGGAGATTAATAACAACAAGAGGAGAACAAGCATTATTTAATCTGGAGATTAAGAAAAAAGGGGATCAAGCATTAATCCCGATTCAACATTCAACATTTTATAGCTCTTTGGAAAGCCTCTAAAAAAAAGCAACCAGATTGTACAATTTGCAAAGAAATTTTGCACAGATTTTTACACAAACGCCTTTAAAAGGAATTTTCAGTTTTTCTTGAATACACATTTAGGTTTTAAAAATTTTGAAATATTTTTGCAGATTTAATTCTGCTGGGTCAAGGGCTTTCCAAATACGTATCAAATGTTATAAATTTGTATCACAATAAGAAAATAGAGGGGATTTTTTTTAATTCATTCCACTAAACTAAAAATATTCAAACCAAGCTAAAAACATTTCATGGTTTTAATGAGGTCTCCGATTTAAATTTGTGTCTTAAAGAGATTAAGGGGTTCCTGAGTTATGTCAAACATAGATTACTACTTTATATATATGTATAGAACACAGCTTTGACTGAAAAATAATCTTACACTTTAAAGTCAGCCCGCACAACTTATTTTCCGAAATCAAAGTTTAAGACAAAGATCGGTCAAGGGGTTCATAAATTATGATCGTAAATACAAACCAACATTAGAGATAATTACTTTATAAATATAGAATAGCTTGTAAACCCAGCTTTGCCTGATAACTAACTATACTTCAATAAAAGTCAACCCACTCAATTAAAAATTTGTAAACTGCAAGCTAAGAACTAATAAGAAAGTTCCACCGAGTTCTTCAATCAAAATTTGAGGCAAATTTGTCCAGAGGTTACTGAGTTATGATCGGACAAACAGAGATTTCTACTTTATATATATTATTACCTCTGTGAGGATACCCAAGATGCCATGTTACGTTGAAACTATCTCCGACTTTAAACGTTGTAGTTTGCCCATCTAGCGTTCAGGTTTACATTCAAGAAAACAAAGTACTTCTAAGTTTAAAAACATGGTTAAAAATTCAAAAAGCTTACTGAGGTCAGATTTGATAAATAAGAGGAAGTAGTTAAACTCAGCATGGATGGTTGAACTCTTCAAAAGTATAAGAGAGCATTGTAACAGTAGTTCAACTATTTCCACAAATATTTCTGATCTTTTGAATATTTGAAACATCTTGCCCATCTCTAATTTAAAAATGGGTTTTCGGACAAGTAATTTATAATTAATTAAAAATCAAATTATAACTTACTTCAAATTGAAAAATTCGCGGCACTTTGTTAAACTTAAAAAATGCGGTTTTGATTTTAAAATTATTAACAGTTTTTTATTAAATTTTTATTGTTCTAGTACTCAGGAACATCTTTGGGCGGTGAAATAAATTGATTTGTGTGGCCAAATCTCAAAAATGGGGGTATCAAGAGTATTTTGAAATAGACATTCTGTTATGCTAGTTCACCATTTTAACAATTAATTAAGGAAAATGATAGTATAAAATAATTAGTCTTTGCCGCAAACTCTGATTTTCTAATCTCTATATCTTTCCAACCAATGTCGTAGACATTAGATGTTTCAAACTACAGTGATAACATAAAAACTTTTAGCGACTTTTAGCCTATAAAGTTATAACTTTAAAAGTCCAATGAGCATGAGACACAGCTTCTGTGCAGTTTAAACAGACCAAGTTCACTAAAATAGTGATTTAATAAGCGCCTAATAAAACTATTTGCTTTGTAACAATATCAAATACACTTAGTTATCGCTATAATGTCGTCTTCCTATTCCATTGTTATCTGGTTTTCATTGTATGAATTATGTTGGATTGAATAATCTAAGCTTGAAATATCAAAGGTTTACACTATTAGATTGCAAAGATATAGGGATTGGAAAATTTGAGTTTTTGTCATGACTTTATCTTTATTGTATGCTATTCTTAGCTATTAAAGGGACTGTAGGCGTATTTTAAAGTGACCCTCCATTTGCAGAGTGGCGCCAGTCCAATTCACAACAGTACCCTTTACTGATCCTTATTAATCTACAGAAACGTTTGTATTTATTTATATTTCTTCTTCCTAAAAGTCGGAGTAAACAAATATTCACAATCAAAATTTAGAAAACCTCTTTGAACATAGAATATTCGGTATTTTCGAGATATAAGTCCAGCGTCAGCTGAGTTGAGTTCACAGTGTACGCCAGCGTACACTCCCGCTATACGACAATTTAGATACACCATTTTGAAAATCTCAAGACCAAGCGTTTTCGATATAAGTTGTTTAATCTAGAATACTGCAATAATCGTGTTCATAAAAAAATGACGCATGGTCGAAGACGATATCACAGTTGTCACTGAATTTTTGGACACCAGCTGTAGAATATTCGGTATTTTCGAAATATAAGTCCAGCGTCAGCTGAGTTGACTTCACAGTGTATGCTAGCGTACATGTTACGGCAGTTAAAATAATTTTTAAGAGATATACACACTGAGTTCTTTGACCTCAAATATGATTACCGGATCCAAAAGTTAATCGGGAATTACAAAAAGTTGAAATTCTAAAATATTTTGAATTGTCTTTCAACATATCTAACTATCGAACGTATATCCTTTAAACATGGTACAATTTGGCATTTTCCCCTCGGGTTTATTTCTAAGGTTTTTGATAAATAAATGACTGACACTCAAGCGTAATGGAGTTTGTTAATGGTAGAATCAACACGGCTCGTTTCTTGTTAACGCAACATTTTTTCTAATATTATTTATACGTCTTTCTAACCTTAATGAAATGTAGAATATAACGTTATGAATCTATCTAAAAGTTTTGAATTTTAACAACTTTTACAATGGCATTTGAAAACAGTCAATTTTAAGAAAGAAAACGTGGAATAACTCAATTTTTGTTAAAAGGAGTCCTTAGTAATTCGACATGTCACATAAAGGAACTTTAAGGGAAATTTCAAGTGTCCCACCCCATGCATATAATGTCAATGCCCGATTCACATAAATTTCACTAGAAGGTGACTATAATTTATTTGGATTACTGTCCCGTCTAGTCAAGCTTGCAATACATATCAAAAAAAAGTTGTATATTTTATACTGCAGAAAAACATATGGAAATTATCTGAATTAAACTCTGTTAAATCTAAAAAAGGCAATATCTCTTCCACATTATTGATTAGTTTGAGGTTTCAAGGGTACCGTTGTAAATCCTGCCATGACATTTTTGTGCGGAAAGAGGGGCAAATTACGCTTACATACGTCCCTTTACTAACTGTAGAGTCACTTCAAGTTACGTCTTTATAGTCCCTTTACTAACTGTAGAGTCACTTCAAGTTACGTCTACAGTTCCTTTACTAACTGTAGAGTCACTTCAAGTTACGTATACGGTCCCTTTACTAACTGTAGAGTACCTTCAAGTGTCGTCTACCATCCCTTTACTAACTGTAGAGTCACTTCAAGTTACATCTACAGTTCCTTTACTAACTGTAGAGTCACTTCAAGTTACGTCTACGGTCACTTTACTAACTGTAGAGTCACTTTAAGTTACGCCTACAGTCCCATTAAGGTTAAATAATTTGTTTTATTTTGTACATTGAACAATAACATGATAATGTTAAGATATATGAACGAAAAACAAGTAGTTTATCTTGGGCAAAACTAATTTACTTCAGATTATTTTTATTGTTAAAGGGAGTGTTTGGAAAGGAGTTTAAAGTACTAGCCTTTTAGGGCGCTTCGCGCCCATCTTCTATTTTAATTGTGAACATGTTCTCTTTTTGTACATTGTAAAACAAAACAAAAAAAAATTCGCGGATTTTAACAAACAATTTCGTGGATTTTCAAAATTTTCAAAAATTCAATGAAAATCCAATTTTGATGGAGGCAAATATTTGAAATTTTGATCATACATAAACCTTTCCTGGGGCCACGTGAGGTCCAAAACAAAATTTGGGCCCGATCGGTTCAGCCGTTTTGACGTTTATTGGATACAAACAAACAGACACCCACCCAGACAAGCTAAATTTATGTATAGAAGAATAAAAAATAGGATTCATTACATCTAAGCTCGGTGCTTATCATTTATTCTATAAACTTTGATTGATTTAAACACAAACAAGATTTTTGAAAGTATGAATATTCTTTTAGACGCAAAGTTTAAGTTTTTTTTTCCAATTTGTAAGGTTAACAAAATGTTCTATCGTGCTGTGAACTTCGTTTAAAAAGGAAAATTGGAATTTGTACAGGGAGATACAAAAAAGTCTTGCTTTTGTTCAGTGCGCACCGTGTAAGATGTATAAGTTTTATGTATTTATACATATGTTAATGTATTTATTTATTTATGTATTTATGTATGAATGAATTTATGTATTTATGTATTTATGTATTTATGTATTTATGCTGTTTAGCTTTATTTAGTATTTGAAGCTTAAATTGTTTGACCAATGGTTTTCTGCTAGGTTTAAACAGGCTGTCCCAGAAGGAGAAGAATTTTGTACAGTGTAGTACTGTACACTGTACAGTATTTAGAGTGTGTACAGTACGGTACTTGTAATACAAGTAAGAGTTGGTACAGTACGGTAAAATCAGAAGAAGTAAGAGTTGGTAAGTAAAGTTTGTAGAGTGCAGTAAATGGACAAACAAATACCAAACAACAAAATAAATGGTTCTTAACGACTGAATTGTACAAAGACGACATGTCAGACCTAGCTTTCTAATACACTGCGTCTTTCTGTTTTTGTATACAAGAAAATTCATGTAAATATGTCCTATTTCTTCTTTGTATTTGTTGTATATATATAAATATTATATTTATTGTATATTTACATATTTTCATATTTTCATATTTTCGATAGAAGGATACAAGATACAAGGATATATATAGGATAGAGGATACATGAACATAAAATATATTCCTGCAGTGAAGCAGATCACTGGGCGCAGTAACATACCTTTCATAAAACCTAGTCAGCCATAGACAACATTAGAGATAGATACATATAGACAACATTAGAGATAGATACATATAGACAAAATTAGAGATAGATACATATAGACAACATTAGAGATAGATACAAAGGCAATATTAGATATAGATACAAAGACAATATTAGATATAGATACATAGACAATATTAGAGATGGATACATAGACAACATTAGAGATAAATACAAAGGCAATATTAGATATAGATACAAAGACAATATTAGAGATAGATACATATAGACAACATTAGAGATAGATACAAAGGCAATATTAGATATAAATACAAAGACAATATTAGATATAGATACATAAACAATATTAGAGATAGATACATAGACAACATTAGAGATAGATATGTACCAAATGCATTACTCCAACAATACTTTAAGTCTGTCTCAATCCAGATACGACTATCCCTGTATTCTTAAGTATGTATCAATCTTGATACAACTCTCTCTCTAACTATATATGTTCTCCAATAATACTTTAGTGTGTATCAATCCGCGTGATTGTTAGAAAGAGCTGAATTAAATATTTAAATATCTAAATAATTACCGATTAAATCCTTAGAAGAGGATTTTAATATCCGTTGAATTTTTCACTGCTAGTCCAGTTAACACCAGGGGGTTTGAGGATTGAAATTAAAAAGTATGTGCATAGGATAATTTGACGGAAATAAATATCCCAGATAAACATTTCATAAATGTTCACTTCATAGAAGAACATTTCATAAATAAACATTTTATAAATAAAACTTAGAAAAATGAAATTTTAAGTATCCCTTTATATAAATTTCTTTCTAGTAATGTTTATCTCTATAAAAATTATACCTATAAAATATTTATTTATGAAATTTATGAATTGATGTTCATTCTAGAAATAACAATGATCATCTATAAAATATTTATTCATGAAATTTATGAATTGATGTTCATTCTAGAAATAACAATGATCATCTATAAAATATTTATTCATGAAATTTATGAATTGATGTTCATTCTAGAAATAACAATGATCATCTATAAAATGTCAGTTTATTTATAAAATTTCTTTTGACAAATTTTATGTTATGAAATATCTTTTCATGAAATGTTCATTTATAAAATGTTTATTCATGAAATGTTTATTTATGAAACGTTCAATCATGAAATGTATATTAATGAAATGTTTATTCATAAAATGTTTATTCATGAAATGTTTTTTTAATAAATCTATATTCATGAAATGTTTATTTATGAAATGTCATTATCGAAATGTTTATTCATGCAATGTTTATTCATGAAATGTTAATTCATGAAATGTAAATATTATGAAATGTTAATTCATGAAATGTTCATTCACGAAATGTTAATTCATGATCAATGATAATTGATGAAACGTAAATTCATGAAATGTTAATTTATGAAATGTTCATTTGCCGTTAAGAAAGATATGGAGGCTTCTAACGTCCTATAATATGAATGAAAAGGTAACATTTCTAGAATCCTAATTATACGTTTAAAGGGGACTGAATAAGTTTTATTTCTAGAATCCTAATTATACGTTTAAAGGAGACTGAATAAGTTTTATTTTTAGAATCCTAATTATACGTTTAAAGGGGACTGAATAAGTTTTATTTCTTGGTGACTCATTTTCTTCAACCATTTTTATGAAAAGTATTTAAACAATTTAACTCCTTAACCCCGTGTTAGAACTACGTTTAAGCCCTAATAAAACCCATCTAACCAAATGGATTATCAAGTACAATAGGTGGCAACAGAGAAATGTACCAATTATATACAACGTCACAAGTGTCAAATTTAAAAAGGAAAACGAAATTTTCTCCTGTTAGTTGACATGATTTCACTATTCCTAGATTAAATAAAAAAGTGTAAAAACAGATAATAAAGAACACAAAATTGCACTTATTTTACTGTAAGAGAAGCACTTTATTCTAAAATTATCACTATTTTTAATAATTTTATCTGGTACATAAAACTGTTGACACCATAGATAAATAAATAAACATAGATAGCTTATGTACGCAAAATCACCAAGAATTGTATAGTCCACGAACTCATACTTCTAGGGGTCAAAGTGTACTTTAATGATAAGCGGGGTGGTTTGGTGTTTTGATGGATTTCATAATAGAGTGTAAAATAACTCCGGGAATGGAATTATTTGAACAACAATATTTCACTGAGCAATATATCATATTGACGAGAACTGAAGAAGGACATGAGAAGGAATAAACTAACTTAAATTTCTCTCTAAAGAACTCATGAACACCACAAGTACTCAATGACATAAGAACAGCCAGTGTTCACAACCGACCTAGTTAAATATATATATATATATAAATAGGAATATCTTTAAAACATCTCTGTACATTTATATCTTTCAAGATAAAAAATGTCGCCTTATTCGCAATCTATCTTTATCTATGGTTGACACTTGTGACGTAAGAATACAGCTGTACTGAGAGTGTACAAATTCTACGTTGCCATCTATTGTACTTATATCTATTTGCATCTAACCATCTTAATTAACCCAAGGTTGTATAATAAGGTTGGATGCGCTCCAGTGTAGGTAAATACGAAAATGAAAACTCTAAATCCTCATTTAAAGTCTTCATTGCAATAAAAGACAACCTTCGAGTGCATCCAGAGGCCGAATTTTAAGAATTTGAGTGGCGGCTTAAATTTAAACCACGGCTCAAATATGGTTAGTTACACTTAAAATTGTATTAAGTTTTTTTCAAGATTCAAGCCAACGCTCAATTGAAACCGGTTTTTGGGTGATTTGAGACGCGGCTTAAATTCGTAAAATTCGGACACAGCGTATCTAATCTTATATAAAACCTTGAATTAACCTAACCTAATTCTACAATACAATTTTTACTCAGAAAACTCTAGGTCGAAAAACATTGTGGTTAGTTTCCTGTAGATCGGATGGGTTTCAACTAATTAAATCACTCGTAAATATGCAAATAACAATAAGTTAGCGCAAATAACAATAAGTTAGCGCAAATAACAATAAGTTAGCGCAAATAACAATAAGTCAGCGCAAATAACAATAAGTTAGCGCAAATGACAATAAGTCAGCGCAAATAACAATAAGTTAGCGTAAATAACAATAAATTTGCGCAAATAACAATAAAACATAAGCTTATCACACTTATGACGTTTTTTCATAAATTCTGTATCTTTCTTCAATTACAGATTTATCCATTCATATTTCTTTTTCTTAGGTTGGGAAGCTTTTTTGTAAATTGACAACCATTGAAGATAAAAGAGATGAATTCTGTAAAGATGTACAATTTATTTTGTCTCGGGGCATTTTATATTCTCTACCTGCATTTAAACTTCAAATATATTACCTCTCTCGAGGGAAAAAACTTTTTACTTCAAAAATTGAGTTTTTTTTCAAGATTTCTTTCAAGGAAATATAAGCTCTTTCTGCACAATAGCAAAAAACTTTTGAATAAATGGATTTGTTTAAAAATAAATTTACATTGACCAATTAAATGATCACTTATTGATGAAATGTTGGAGGCAAGTATTATTAGCATAAAAATGATGAATAATAAATCATATTAATTGCAGAACCCAAGAATGTAGTTAACACTGTTTCTAACAATTAACCTACCAGTGGCCGAATTTAAAGAATTTGAGCGGCGGTTTAAATTTACGCCGCGGTTTAAATATGGTTGGTTCCACTTAAAATTGTATCAAATGTTTCAAGATTTAAGCCGGCGCTTAATTTAAACCGGGATTTGGCAGATTTAAACCGCGGGTCAAATTCTTAAATTCCGTCTCAGCTTGATTACGGATAGAGGATTTATTAAGTAGACAAGTGGTAACAAGTAACAAGTAACAAGTAACAAGTAACAAATAACAAGTAACAAGTAACAAGTAACAAGTATCAAGTAACAAGTAACAAGTAACAAGTAACAAGTAACAAGAACATGCAAACCACCATCAGTTTGTTTAATGTTTAACAATCAGAAGAAAAATGCTCGACCTTGTTTGATTTATAAAATGTAAGAATATAAGAATGTAATTTTTTCTTATAGAAATTTATATTTACTAGCCTTAGAGGGCGGAAGCGCCCCTCTTCTAAACTAATTGTGAACATGTTCTCTTTGTGTACATCGTAAAACAAAACAAAAATAATTCGCGGATTTTCACAAAAAATTTCGTGGATTTTCAAAATTTTCAAAAATTTAATGAAGATCGAATTTTGATGGAGACAAATATTTGAAATTTTGATCATTCATAAACCTTCCCTGTGGTCCATAGATGTCCCACAAAAAAATTGGGCCCGATCGGTTCAGCCGTTTTGACGTTTATTGGATACAAACAGACAAACAAACAAACAAACACCAAGACAAGCCAAATTTATAAATAGAAGATCGACTGAAGAAGTAATTTCAATTGACCTTCCATTGGTGGATTGGTATGCCCAACTTACAACCTTTTAATGAAGGAATTATGCACTTTTTTTCTAGATTAAAATGGATAATTTCCATTCCTGGTTTCTGTTTAAAAGTGACTCTAGGATTCATGCAAAGAATGAAAATGCCAAAAACAACGATATCTCCTGATAATTGCAGAGATAAAGGATTACAAGGTACCCTGGGGAATCGGATATGCCAATCCAAAATAAAGGTAAAATTACTTCTACACAACCTTTTATAAAGGTTGTGTACTTTTAAACTGAATATTATATATCTTTATGATTTAGAAACTAAAAAAGAAAAATATCTGTTATCGAGTGGCTCGGGGTCTAAAAAAAGATTTATTTTAGAGCTTCTTCTCTTTTTTGTCTAATTATTGTGCTATGAGAAAAAATATAGGATTTGCTTTAATTTTCCGAAAAAAAAAAACATCTGAAAATTTTACATTTTTTGCTTTAGAGACATTTACAGATTTCGGGGTTTAAAACTTGGATTTTGCAGCCAGGAGGTTCAGGTAAAAAATATGAAATTAAAGGGAATATCATCTAAACCAAAAAATGTAAAATAATATACCAGGCTGAGGGGGAGAGAGGGCAGTGTCTGAAATTAAATAATGTAATATAGTTTATATGGTTTTATTTTGGAGTAAGATAGATTCTTTTTGAAAATTTAGTTTTTTTTTGGTGTCTTGCTTTTATTGGGCGTTTTGTATCCACTACATTGAAGGACAATTAAACCAGTCAAACTAGTTTGTATCCACTCCATTGAAGGACAATTAAACCAGTCAAACTAGTTTGTATCCACTACATTGAAGGACAATTAAACCAGTCAAACTAGTTTTGTATCCACTCCATTGAAGGAGAATTAAACCAATCAAACTAGTTTTGTATCCACTCCATTGAAGGACAATTAAACCAGTCAAACTAGTTTTGTATCCACTCCATTGAATAACGATTAAACCAATGAAACTAGTTTTACTAAAAAACTATTTTAATGGGGGAAGTTGAAGTGGAACGTGTCGAAAATGTTTAAAGATTGGGATAAAATGTTTAACTGGTTCAAGCCCAAGGGGGAATTTGAAATATAAGAATTGTGTTGAAGGATTAATATTTTCTCTGTATATCTCATATTTCTGCATGAACTGTAGTCAATGAAATATAACTAATATGGAATCACTGAAACGGTTAAAATGACAAGAAAGGAGTGCTACAGTTGCTTGGCGGGATTAGAAAGATTTAACAGAAATATATGTTGCTTTAAACTTTATTTTAAAATTATATTCGACATTTATATACAGGGTGACCAAAAAAACTGCGTTTTTTAGCCTCAAGTATCTTGTTATATGACTAGAAAAAGTGCTCTAAAGTGTTTAGTTTTTAATTTAAGACGGAAGGTTTTTAAGCTTTATCGTTTGCTGCTTTCGTTTGGCGTAAAACTATGAATGTTCGAAAACTGCACTCTGTTAAATTTTTATCATTCTATTAAAATCTATAATTCAGATAGAAATTAAATTACTTGTATGTTTATATTTCAAATCATTTCATAAAGAAACCCCATGATTTGACGCCATGGCAAAATGGCATATTTCCGCTGTTCGCAACCGTGGGGCCAGAAATGCTGCAACCTCGCTACAACACGGGCAGCCGTAGTACATTTGAATTTCAGAGCCAAATCAACCTTTCCGTTCCCAGTTTGTTCTGTACCTAACTCTATGGACAGGACTAGCAACAAGGTTGACGCGGTTAGACTTTATGCTTCATACAGGATGAATTTACTTTTACTAAGATTTCAGAAAGCCTGGAAGAAAAATCTAAGGGGGGTTCAGATATATGTAAATAATTTTTGTTTGTTTCTTAAACAGTTTTGGTTGGCAGAAGTTAACGGAGAGATTTTCGAATATTCATCATAGTTTTACACCAACACTCCTGTATGCCGAATTCATTAGGGCCTGATCCAATCAATAGAAATAGTTTGGCGGTTAACATCTATCTGTCTATCCATCTCATTATCCAATCAGAGTTATGAATCCTTCAATCGGCGCTATCAGTAAATGGAAAACTTACTTAGCCGACCCCTTCTAAAATTTAAAACTATGTCGAGTCATTTAAGAATATTAAAAGGGCAGAAAAACGCTAATCCCTGTGTTTTTAGGGTCACCCTGTACAATTTACAATACATACGTTATCATTTTGTCCAATTTCTTTCTTCTTTTTGTTGCTCTTTCCAAAACGACGACGCGACGTCTTACACAATTTAAAGTTTCTATATTAATGAAATATTAAGGTGTCATTAGAATTAGTTTAAAGGATTGTCTTTTTTAATTTCAATTAAACCATCATTCAAAGAAGAGCATAACTGTTTCACATTTGTAGCCTTCACACTTTTATCTGATTTATAATAATGTGGAATACATCGTTGTTTTTCTTACTAAAAAACATTAATTGTGAATCTTTTACGACTTTAGAAAAAAAAGAATAATTTATTTATCCCGAAAATGTATTCAGCTCAATTACAAGTTTAGGACAAAGCTTTTTCTTGAAGAAAATAACTCTGCAAAGATAGATTTATAATGTTCGGGTCACCAGATTCCTTCCCTGGCATTGTAACTAGATAAGAAGAATGTACTTTTATAATAAATTATTGTTTACTTCAGCAAATCAACATGTTTTTGCAATTTGGTATAATAACTATTAGATAAGATATCTAGACAACTCCACAAGTAAACTATTAGATAAGATATCTAGCCAACTACACAAGTAGACTGTTAAAAAAGATATCTAGACAAACATGAGAGTTATAAAACAGATTTTTTTAAAAGTCACAATGTCCTATAGCTTTGATTTTACCTCACCAACTCACTTTTTGTAGCCTTGGACATAATCATTTTAAAACTGTAGTTGCTTATTTCTCTAACTTCATATATCATGAGTAAAAGATAGAAAAATCCTCCATTTTTGCGCAAAAGCTTGTATATTATTTTTTACATTGATATTTGCAACCCAATGTCAAACCCTTTCAATCTCTGAATTCTGTTAGATCAGATAATTTACGTTTGAAATATCAAAGGTTTGCAAAGGTATAAGGTATTAGAAAATTTGAGTTTGTGGCAAAGACTCAATTCCTTTCTCATCTCTGATTGGTTAAAATTGGCTTTAAACTATTTACCCCAAGGGCTTTGCAAGAATTTGTTTACAATGAACTTGAAGTGTCAAGATCTACCCATCTTTGTTTAAAGTCAAGATCTACCCGCGGCCATCTTGTAAAATATGTTAAATTTATTCAATACTTGTTTGTATTGCTGGGTGATTAAAGAGGGAGGGGTGGGGGGGGCATGCAGCCTAGAGCCCAGCAACTTCCTGTTCGAACCCAGGTAGTTAGCAGAACCATGCCCAGGAAAGGTTCTGCTAATTACCTGGGCTCGAACAGGATATTGATGGGCTCAAATGGCCGGATGATCCTCCCTCCCTCGTTTAAGCGGTTGTATGAAGTTAATCTCTTGTTTCTATCCGAGCTCTTACACCCTAAACACTCAAACCATTTCATCTGCATATGCCTGGGTATGATTGCACCAATTCAACTCAGAAAACTTTGAACACCAAAATATTCAGATTCTGGTGTTTTAGTTTTATGGCATAAGCCAAAACAAAATTGTGCCAATCCTTAAAAGCTTCTGATTTTTCAAACAAATATTAAAAACCGTGTTTTCTTAGAGGGAGTGCTCGCAAAAAATTAAAGGGGGTGTAGGCTGATGTTTAATTGAATTCAATACAGGGTGTCCCAAAAAACATGGGAATTCAGTGACGAATTGGATATCGTCTTTGTAATAAATTAGCATTGTAATACCTAATTTCAAAAGCCATAATATTATTATGTCTTCTAAAGTTTATTTGATGAAAACGGTAAAAGACTGTAAAGATGTGTTTATAATGTCTCCGCAAGATGAACAGTGAAGACGGACAAGTTTACTCTGTTTGTATACTGCAATTTTCTTGTTTTACTAAGTACAACCGTATGCAGTCAAAACATAAACAAGCAAAATGTGAACATAGCAGACGAAACTCATAGAGATAACAGCTTTCTCAGTAGGTATCACTATACTAAATCAAAGAATTATTTATAAAGACGATATCGAATTCGTCATTGAATTCCCATGTTTATTGGGACACCCTGTATCAAGAGCAGAGACACCTAGTGGCCAAATAATGTTTTAAATTTCGGGATAAATGTCCGATTAGAATTTTTACGTCGTTTTCACCATTCTTGCATCGGAGATGGATATTTAAATTGTTATGATATTTCTGAAATGAAGAATAAGGAAAACTTATATTTCCCCCAGATGAAAGATTCTAAAGAAATGACGCTAACAGCCCTTGAAAGTAAACATTTTCCAAACCATTGATCAATAAATACAGTTAGAATTTGGATTTAGATGGATGTATGTATAACATAAATATACAAGAATATACAGGGTGTCCCACATCAAACCGCGTCAATGGGTCTAAATTACGATTTGGGGGAGAAATCAGAAAATTAAAAATAATGTTTAAAACAAGCGTTTGACGTTTTACAACTTTTCAAATACAAGGCTACTTCAAAGTCAGCCTGGGACTAGTTGTAATGAGTATAGCGAGACATGGCTGAACGCCGCACAAGACAGTTGGTTGAACTATATCTGCACGGTTCAGCTACTTCTTGCTATTCATAAAATCTGATCCTCGGTTAAGGAATAGTTTTTCTAACTGTGAATATTGGAAAGTACTTTGATATCGCATGTTAATAACTAGTGGTTTATCCTTCTCTTGGCATCCTTTGTATGTTAATGATTCTCCCAGCAGACAATAGTAAATATCTATACAATAACAATATTATAGAAAATGCTTCCAATACCGCATGTGAACTAAAAGTGCAAGTTTTAACGCAAAAATGGCAAAATTTTGCCAATAACTCTTTTTAAGCTGAGACTAGAAAAAAAACTTTTAACAGTTCTAACTTTAATAAAGTTTACAATATCGAAGAATCGAATGCATTTCACAATGAGAACCTTCATTTAGAATTTGAGAAGAGAACCAAAGAACTGAGTTATTGCTACAAACTCTGTTTTTTAATCTTTACATCTGTGCGCGCAATCCCGATGTTGTAGATCTTTGTTAGTTTAAACTATTATAGATTATATATAATCTAACTTTCTAAAGTAACTAAACCTTGCAAAAATATAGGAATTAGCTAATTAAAGCTTGCCAAAAAAAGTTCCCTAAAATTGGACATATTTCAGTGTTAAGAAAAACTGTTCTTAAAATACATATAAAAAAATATATATAACCCAATAATGTTGTTATAGAAAGACACTATTACTCATTGCCCTTTATAAAAAGTACAAATAAAAGTGTTAGATCTAAAAATGTAAAAGATTACTTTAAAAAGTGCGAAACTCTTTAAAAAAGTAAAGTGACTACGACCTTAAAAATCTAGCTATGTCTATTACCCGAAACAACTAAAATTGATTGATTCAAACACTTCACGGTTCGCGGATAATAAAAGAAAAGGTATTTTGTTTAAACATTTACTTGAATAATATTGTTGAATTTACAATGTTTCAACTTGTAATGAAAGCACTTTAACGATCTCACATCAGAACATTATCTAATTCTACAAGTTAGGTTAGATTGAATTCAAGTATCTGGGGGATTTACTCAGATGTGTAGTTCAAGGGTTGAACTACTGATCCGGGTACTGTCTTGTACTGGTAGATCCGGGTTCTTGTACTGGTAGATCCGGGTACTGTCTTGTACTGGTAGATCCGAGTACTGGTAGATCCGAGTACTGTCTTGTACTGGTAATCCGGGTACTGTCTTGTACTGGTAGATCCGGGTACTGTATTGTACTGTAGATCCGGGTACTGTCTTGTACTGGTAGATCCGGGTACTGTCTTGTACTGTTGATCCGGGTACTGTCAGCTAGCTTGTACTGGTATAAGATCGAAAAAATAATAGACAATGGGTAATATTTATATACATTTATATAATAGCAATATAAAAATATACAATTAATCATGTATAGGACTAGGATGAAGATTATAATAATAGTGTTCTCTGCAGTGGAAATTATAAGGGTAGGGGGAGTACAGAGTCGAGGGTAGGGAGGAAACAGAAAAAAATATTAATATGACAAAAAAATAATTTTACTAGTGATAAATGATATTGGAGAAATAGAAGGATAAAAGAGAAGGTTCATTATGAAAATGAAGAAATGAGAAGGAAGGATAGGTATGCTGACGAGAGGATGAGAAAGATCTATGAAGGAATTAGGATGAAGGATGAGAAGGAAGGATAGATATACTGACGGGAGGATGAGAAGGAAGGATGATGGATCTACCAATGGAAGGATGAGAAGGAAGGATAAATAAAGATAATAGAGAAAGTATTAAAGGGAACTGATGGAAAGGACGGATGGAGACAATGGAGAAAAGAAACATTGATGAAAAGATGGATGGGGATAATAAATGGAAAAAAATAAAGAATAATATGGATAGAAGGGTTAAAGAAAATTAGTTTAAATTTAATTAAAGGGACTGTCCTTGTAATTTTAAATGTCCTTTCATTTGACATGTACAATTCACAACGGTACCCTTGGCACCTTAATTTGATCAAAAATGTGGCTAAAAAGTGTTATTTTAGTTTCTCCGTTGTTTTTCAGTAATTCGCCTGCAGTCACTTTTGTAGAGAAAATACAAATGAAAGTAAACAATTTACAGAAAAATTTAATTTATACTCGACACAAAGCTTGAAATTATGTTTACAGTCCCTTTATTACAACAGAAATTACGTTTACAGTACCTTTCATACAATGGAAATTACGTTTCCTGTCTCTTTAATACAACAGAAAGTATGTTTACAGTCCCTGTGATACAACGGAATTTGCGTTTACAGTCCCTTTAATACAACGGAAATTATGTTTACAATCCCTTTAATACAATGGAAATTATGTTTACAGTCCCTTTAATACAACGGAAATTATGTTTACAATCCCTTTAATACAACGGAATTTACGTTTACGGTCCCTTTAATACAACGGAAAGTACGTTTACAATCCCTTTAATACAACGGAAATTATGTTTACAATCCCTTTAATACAACGGAAAGTACGTTTACAATCCCTTTAATACAACGGAAATTATGTTTACAATCCCTTTAATACAACGGAAATTACGTTTACAATCCCTTTAATACAACGGAAATTATGTTTACAATCCCTTTAATACAACGGAAATTACGTTTACAGTCCCTTTAATACAACGGAAAGTACGTTTACAATCCCTTTAATACAACGGAAATTACGTTTACAATCCCTTTAATACAACGGAAAGTACGTTTACAATCCCTTTAATACAACGGAAATTATGTTTACAATCCCTTTAATACAACGGAAATTACGTTTACAATCCCTTTAATACAACGGAAATTATGTTTACAATCCCTTTAATACAACGGAAATTACGTTTACGGTCTCTTTAATACAACGGAAAGTACGTTTACAATCCCTTTAATACAACGGAAATTACGTTTACGGTCCCTTTAATACAACTGAAAGTACGTTTACAGCCCCTTTAATACAACGGAAAAAGAGGAGACAGGAACGGAAGCCCGAACAAATGAAAGAGTACAAATTATGTTGGGATATAGAACTGGAACGGATAAAAATGAAGACTCTGAATGGTAGACAGAATGATAACGATGATATGGAGAAGGATGGAAGGATGGTTAGAGACCGGAGAACCCTGGATGGCTGCCGGATGTTTTCCTAAAATAAAAACAATTAAACCCCATGTTGATTGTTGACACATATTAACCAATAAGAAAACAAAGACAGTACAATAAAAACAAATTGGCGGTTTTTTTTTCGCGAAAACAATAAAACAATAAACTTTAGTTTTACAAAACATTTTCGTATTTTCTGTAAAGGTAGATAATAAAGGGATTGTTCAAGAATACTGAATACTGTTGAGGTTGATAATAAAGGGATTGTTCAAGAATACTGAATACTGTTGAGGTTGATAATAAAGGGATTGTTCAAGAATACTGAATACTGTTGAGGTTGATAATAAAGGGATTGTTCAAGAATACTGAATACTGTTGAGGTTGATAATAAAGGGATTGTTCAAGAATACTGAATACTGTTGAGGTTGATAATAAAGGGATTGTTCAAGAATACTGAATACTGTTGAGGTTGATAATAAAGGGATTGTTCAAGAATACTGAATACTGTTGAGGTTGATAATAAAGGGATTGTTCAAGAATACTGAGAAGGAAGAAAACTAGTCACAATTCATTATTCGAGCTTTGTTTACTATTTATGCTAATGTAGTTTCATAAAATTAAACCAAGGTAAGATAAATAGAAAGACAGAGTTGTGTAATGTGTTTGTGTATATATTTTGTACAGTAGTATACTACTCCACTAAACTCCACTATTTCTACGGTCAAATTACTGCAAATCACAGAAGTAAAACCTGAAAGATTAGTAAAGTGTTTACTAAGACAGAGAGAGCCTGTTCTACGCCGACTACGTGTAACTCCTTTGGGCTTAAGCTTCAGGGTTATTGTGAACGAAACACACATAAATCTTGAAAAGACGACATCTAGTGTCCTATCTGTTATTTTAATTAATCTATAGAAAATAAGAATAAATATAGAGAGAGCGTTGTGGCAAGAAGAATAGAAAAGGATCTCAACTCAAACACTCTGCAGCCACGTAGACAAAGATGACAAAGATAGATAGATAGTATACATAGATAGATATTCATATGGATAGATAGTTAGATCTATCGATCGATCGATAGATAGATAGATAGATAGATCGATCAATGGACCCTGGCATTCTGAGAACAATTTAAAACTTTAGTTTTTAAATTCAAATTGTTAAAGCATATTTTCTCCGTAATCCTGAACTAAACATGTTAAAAACTTTTAGTTTTTTTTACAAAGAGATGAATAATTTGAAATGAATGGAAAACATAATTAGAGTTTTCAGAACTTTTTTCATTTTCCTTAAACTTGTTTATTAACCTAAAAACTGAGTCTGAATTAAATGTCTAACTTATTCGTTTGCACTGATAAAATTGTACAGCTATCTAACTCGAGTTTTCACTATCCTTTACTGGTGTATAAAAGTCTATATACATAAAAGTCGCCCAGTTACTTGAAATGAACTGGATTTTCTAGTGGTAAGCGACAAACTTTTCAAACAATTGTCTTCATTACAAAGCTTCATTAGATAGATAAACATTGGTAGCTATCGATTTCGAATTCAATTTTGAATCAACCAATTTCCCCTGTCATTTTGCTACAGCGAAACCCTTAATAACGAATACATCGAAAGAATTCATCAAATGTCGTATTCTTCACTTTTTGAAAATGGAATGTTACAGATATTTAGTTTTTAATTAAATGATGGAACTCTTTAAAACTGTTCCCGAATATTTATGGCTATTTATCTATTTTCGCATATACTGAAATTTACGTAATATAGTATAAAACTCATTGAAAATTTGTTAAGACGACATTTGATAAATTCTTCCGATGTATTCGTTATTAAGGGTTTCACTGTAGAATATACTTTCTTTAAAAAGGGGAAACTTTTTGGATACCCTTTGTGTTAAATTGGCCAACTACTTGTCATGAGAAGCATCCCAGTTTTCATCACAAACTTCTTAAAACTCAAATTTAACTAAATACAACGAATTAAGCAAAACAAAACTGGTGGAAGAATGACGTTTTTAAAGAATTTTAGCGTCATATGTTCTACCTCGATTCTTTTTCGCTGTTTCTCTACAGGGTGTTTAATTCAAATAAAGTTTTTAAACGACTTTTTTAGACTTTAATCAATTTAAAAACCTATTTGGTTGAAAATATTTATCTTATTCAACAACCATGCCTTGAACATAAAAACCTTTGCGTAAATTAAATGTAACATCTCAGTATTAGCCATAGTTCCAGCAATAAATTCAAAATGGCGTCCAGGAAAACATTGTGAGGTAGTTTCTACAATCTGTCTCCTTGTTTATGTTTCCTCAGATATATGGTTTATGAGTCAAGTAAAGTGCTAATTTAATCTAGAATCAGTTGATTTATATATATACAGCTAAAGAGAGAGTCTGATCCGTACTGTAAACAGAATAGAGAGATAAGTAGATTCAATCCGGAGAGACGAATAGTTTCAATCCCTCCTGGAGAATAGAAGATGAGTAAGCATAATCCATCCTGTATAAGAGGATAGGAGATGAGTAGTTTCAATCCGTCTTGCTGAACATGATAGGAAATGAACAGTTTCAATCCGTCCTGTAGGCAGGATAGGAGATGAGTAGTTTCAATTCGTCCTGTAGAACAGGATAGGAAATGAGTAGCCTCAATCCGTCCTGTAGACAGGATAGGAGATGAGTAGTCTCAATCCTTCCTGTAGGCAGGATAGAAGATGAGTAGTCTCAATCCGTCCTGTAGGCAGGATAGGAGATGAGTAGGTTCAATCCGTCCTGTAGACAGGATAGGAGATGAGTAGTTTCAATCTGCATCCTGTAGACAGGATAGGAGATGAGTAGTTTCAATCCGTCCTGTAGACAGGATAGGAGATGAGTAGTTTCAATCCGTCCTGTAGACAGGATAGGATATGAGTAGTTTCAATCTGCATCCTGTAGAACAGGATAGGAGATGAGTATTTTAATCCGTCCTGTAGAATAAAATATGAAATGAGTAGTTTCAATCTGTCCTGTAGAAGAGGATAGGAGATGAGTAAACATAATCCGTTCTATAGAATAGGATAGGAGATGAGTAGTTTTAATCTGTCCTGTAGAAGAGGATAGGAGATGAGTAGTTTCAACCTGTCCTGTAGAAGAGGATAGGAGATGAGTAGTTTTAATCTGTCCTGTAGAAGAGGATAGGAGATGAGTAGTTTCAATCTGTCCTGTAGAAGAGGATAGGAGATGAGTAGTTTTAATCTGTCCTGTAGAAGAGGATAGGAGATGAGTAGTTTTAATCTGTCCTGTAGAATAGAATTGGGAATGAGTTAACATAATCCTTCCTGTGGAATAGGATAGGGAATGAGTAAACATAATCCGTCCTGTAAAACACGATAGGAGATGAGTAGTTTCAAGCCGTCCTGTAGAAGATTATAGGGGATATATCCATCCTGTATACAAATAGGAGATGAGTAAACATAATCCGTCCTGCAACCAAGATCCCTAATGCAGAATCTACTTCTCTTCTCAATGATGGATATAAACACTTTCTTTGTAGTATAAAAGTTTACATATGTTCTATATTTCTTTGGAATTTTCTTTTTGCATATTTCTTTAAGAATGTTAATATATTTTATAGATTGTATAAAAGCCTCGGATGCAAGGTGAAGGTACTAAATAAACCCTCTATATAATCTTGAATATATTATTTGCCCAAAAAAATTGAAATTGTTTAGAATATATCTTTTAAAATGACAATAAATAATTTAATTCTGTTTTAAATGATTAAAAGCCATTCTGGAATCTCGTTGGTGAAAAGTTACAAGATTTGACCAGAGAAATATTAGCCTTTTGAAACGTTTTAATACGTTACGTTCTATCCTTCTATCCTTCTATCCTTCTATCCTTCTATCCTTTTATTCTTTTAATCCTTTTATCCTTTTATCCTTCTATACTCTATCCTTCTATCCTTCTATCCTTTTGTCCTTTTATCCTTCTATCCTTTTTTCCTTCTATTTTTTTATCCTTTTATCCTTTTATCCTTTTATCCTTCTATCCTTTTATTCTTTTAATCCTTTTATCCTTTATCCTTCTATCCTTTTACTCTTTTAATCCTTTCATCCTTTTATCCTTCTATTCTTCTATCCTCCTATCCTTTTATCCTTTTATCCTTCCATCCTTCTATCCTCCTATCCTTTTATCCTTTTATCCTTCCATCCTTCTATCCTTTTATCCTTCTATCCTTTTATCCTTTTATCTTTCTATCCTTCTATCCTGCTATCCTTCCATCCTTCTATCCTTCTATCCTTCTATCCTTCTATCATTCTATCCTTTTTCCTTCTATCCTTCTATCCTTCTATCCTTCTATCCTTCTATCCTGCTATCCTTCTATCCTTCTATCCTTCAATCCTTCTATCTTTATATCCTCCATGTCCAGTTTTTTAATTGAATAGATTAAGTTTTGTAGCTTGAAAGTGAATTAGTTTAAAATGTGAGCATAATCCTTTATTTTGCAGATATTTTGCCCAGTTTATGCGTTGCTAATGCTATTAAAATAGTAAAATAATAGTTCTGGAAACGTTTGTGGCAGAAAACCCCAGAAAAAAATAAACCATACAAAATGTACACTGTACATTGCATTACAAAGATTACTTAGTTATTTCTTTAGATTACTACTTTATCTACGAAAGAGTCACTGTATACACTCCAGTTCATTTCATGTAGCAAGCTGTACAGTACGAATACAGATTATAAGGCAAAACGAAACAGTACGCCAATTGAATAATCCACTTCTAGTGAAATGTTTTTACAGTCCCTGTAAATACTCTATATGACCATTTTCATAAATTTTTTCTTTTATCATTTTCATTAAACATAAATTAAACCAATTCCTTCAATTTTTCTGCAACTGAATTTGCCAACATGACTTTTAACCGAGTCTTTCTAAATAGCTACTGCAGCTGACAGGGTTAAAATTCTAGTATTTACAAACTGATGCGGATTACTTCTGATACAGCATTCAATATGGTTTATTTTGACCTTTAAGGATATTGAATAATTTGTCTGTTTCCGCTATACCATAAAATGTGCATGATGATCATATATAGAATGTTGTTAGGCCTATGTGAATAATTACAGTACACGTGTTAGAAATGTCAGTACGTGTTAAAAAGCATTTTATGTACATCTTAACGTATATGATAGTAGATACTAACTATTGACTATGAAATACGGGTTATTTCCAATATTGTGCAATAATGTTTATCGGACAAGTACATAACTATTACCTTGCAGTACATAGATATTACCTTGCAGTACACATATATTATTGTTCAGTGCACTAATATTACCATTTAGTACATAAATATTACCATTTAGTACATAAATATTACCTTGCAGTACATGTAAATGTACAGAAGCTGTCCTAGAATTTTGCGGAGCACAAGTATAGTTTCCTATATATATATATTTCAATCAAACAAATAATAGAAAAATATGCAAAGATAAAAGTTTAAAAAATACTAAAGAAATACATGATTTTAAACGCACCAATAGTATGATCCAAGCAGAATTAAATACATTTTCTTCCTTTTTTATGCTGCATTAATCCGCAAGTTATTATTATATCAATCATCCATGAAAATCATCAAATTTCCGATAGAAAATCAAAAATATAGATCCATCAGCTTTGATCAGACAAGGGTTTAGAGCTATCGTTGTAAATTTGGCATGTACTCGTAACTCTGTAGACAAATGTAAATTTGGCATGTACTCGTAACTCTGTAGACAAATGTAAATTTGGCATGTACTCGTAACTCTGTAGACAAATGTAAATTGGGCATGTNCAGGATATCTCCTAAACATAACCAGGAAATAAACCAGGATATATCCTATACATAACCAGGAAATAAACCTGGATATACCCTAAACATAATCAGGATATCTCCTAAACATAACCTGGATATAAACCCATCCAGGATATCTCCAAAACATAACCTGGATATAAACCCATTCAGGATATCTCCTAAACATAACCTGGATATAAACCCATCCAGGATATCTCCTAAACATGACCTGGATATAAACCTATCCAAAATATCTCCTAAACATAACCTGAATATAAACCAGGATATATCCTAAATAACCAGGATATAAACCAGGATTTATCCTAAGCATAACCAGGATATCTCCTAAACATAACCAGGAAATAAACCTGGATATATCCTAAACATAACCAGGATATCTCCTAAACATAACCAGGAAATAAACCAGGATATATCCTATACATAACCAGGAAATAAACCTGGATATACCCTAAACATAACCAGGATATCTCCTAAACATAACCTGGATATAAACCAGGATATCTCTAAACATAACCTTGATATAAACCAGGATATCTCCTAAACATAACCAGGATATAAACCAGGATATCTCCTAAACATAACCAGGATATAAACCAGGATATATCCTAAACATAACCAGTATATAAACCAGGATATCTCCTAAACATAATCAAGTCTTCATCTCATGAAAGGCACTTTAATTAGGGGTCCGGCATTTAACCTCAATCTAAAAGGGCTCGTATTGAAAATTAAAATCGAGCTTTCAAGATTAACGATATTTCACTTAAAAGACCTCTGGTAAAAGTATAAAATAGAACAAAACATTTAGCTGCTCCGACTGTTCCAAGGGATTTCCTGATTCTAGAGATTTAGTTTGAAAGGTTGAGAAGGATTAATCTATTAACATCAATCAGGAGAATGCATAAATGTATAAAACACGTTCAAACAAGTTTTTTCATTTTTCAAATCCAGAAAGTTTTATTAAAAAATACAGGGTGTAAAACATTTAGTAAGTAATCCATTTATAAAATGCCTAAAATGAACACAAATATTTACGTAAATATACTGGTAAACCTAAAAATCTAGACGTCCTAGAATCTGGACGATTGTCCTAGAATTTGTGAGTCTTTTCCACAAACCAGATTTGTTGCAACCAAATGTCGAACAACTTATTTTGAAATATCCAAGGTTACACCATTAGGTTGCAAGCATAAAAGGACTAACAAATTTGAGTTTGAGGCACAAATTTAAATTTTTTTGTCAAGATTTTAATTTTTTATTTAATTTTAAGCCCCTTATTTTCATTTAATCAAAGGTTAAAGATTTAAAATCAATAAAGGTAGAAAAAAACTGTGGAAACACTAATATTTTTTAGATTCACGTAAAGGAATTATAGTCGCGAACTCAAAACTTCTAATCCTTTTATCTGTCCCACCTGATAGTGCAAAACTTCTAATCCTTTTATCTGTCCCACCTGATAGTGCAAAACTTTTAATCCTTTTATCTGTCCCACCTGATAGTGCAAAATTTCTAATCCTTTTATCTGTCCCACCTGATAGTGCAAAACTTAAACTTAGATGATTTAATCTAACAAAATTCAAAGATTAGAAAATCCCAGTTTGTGACAAAATCTCCAGAAAAATCTGATCTAAAACCATAGATAAAGATAGATTGCGCATAAGACGACATTTTTCATCTTGAAAGATATAAATGTACAGAGATGTTTTAAAGATATTTCTGTTATATAGATTAACTAGGTCGGTTGTGAACATTGGCTGTTCTTATGTCATTGAGTACTTGTGGTGTATATGGTTTTGTAAAAAGAAATTTAAGTTAGTTTAGTCCTTCTCATGTCCTTCTTCAGTTCTTGTCAATATGATATATATTGCTCATTGAAAATTCACTCCTGAGTGGTATAATAATTATGAAATCCATTAAAACACCAAATCACCCCGCTTATCATTGAAGTACACTTTGACCCCTAGAAGTAAGAGTTTGCAGACTGTACAATTCTTGGTGATTTTGCGTTCATAAGCTATCTATGTTTATTTATTTATCTATGTCTAAAACCTAAAATGAGGAGTTTTAACTTATTTGCATTTTCAATGTTTTGAAGTACTTAGTACATGTACATATATGTACAGGGTGAGTAACAAAACAGGGTTTATCGATGTTTTGGACAAAATTTTCAACATTTTTGCTTGTTTAGGATTTTAGGTATAAAAATAAAAAATGTGATAAAAAATTGAAAAATATTTGTGGAACATCAAAAAATGAATGAGATATAACAAACAAATTAGAAGGTGAAATCTGCAGTACATGTTGTCTAATAATACCTCAGAACGGTATGACTACGTTAATTATCTCTTTCAATTTTTGATGAATTTTTTTGAGGTTTTAATGAACATTTTCATAGTATAGAAAAAGTTCAATAATTTTAGCTTTTTACAAAATATATGAATTTTTTTCACATTTGAATTTTTTTTTGCCTAAATTCAAAACAAACAAAAAATTGACATTTATAATCCAATTTTTTTTACTCCCCCAGCCTGTAGATAATATTGCAGATTTACTCGCTTATGGAGAATTTTAACCTGATCAAAGATAATTTAATGCATTGGAATTCAATCCATGGTTTAACAAGATTATGCACTTTCATCTTCAAATGTAACTTGCATGGAAATCATGAAATTAAGAGGTTGCAGTTGAAGGAGTAGGAGTAGGAGAAGGAGTTGGTGGAGTAGGAGGAGATCCAGAAGAAGTTTACAAAAGAACCACTTGACGTATTGAGGAGTACCCAGAGTACAAGGATGGAATGTATCTAGGTACCTGAGTAAAATCTAACTACTTGACGTATTGAGGAGGACCCGGAGTACAAGGATGGAATGTATCTAGGTACCTGAGTAAAGTGTAACCACTTGACGTATAGGAGTACCAAGTGTACAAGGATGGAATGTATCTAGGTACCTTAGTAAAGTGTAACCGCCTGACATATTGAAGTACCTGGAGTACAAGGATGTAATGTATCTTGGTACCTGAGTAAAATGTAACCACCTGACGTATTGAGGAGTACCCGGAGTACAAGGATGGAATGGATCTAGGTACCTGAGTAAAGTGCAACCACTTAACGTATTGAGGAGGACCCGGAGTAAATGAAGCAACACATGTCAAGTTGATAGTACTCCCAGCATCCACAAATATATCTGGTCCACCCAATATTTCCGTTACAGGGTCTACAAATAAATTAATATTAATAAATAATTCTAATTTATAAAAATGCTCGACCTAATTGACAACCTCCCAGAGATTACTCGTCGGATTATTGTTTAATTAGAAAAGAAATGTATGTATATGGAACATGTATAAAGTAAGTAAACCTCCTAGTTTTTTTTGTACGGGGCAGGGGCGGAGGGTCTTAAAATGTTAATCATGTTCGGGTGGCGTTCGCTGTAATTTAGCATCATTCTAGTAAATACGTCTCTAGACATTTCTAGCATTCATATCAGCATTAACAATATAACTAAAGATTGAAACATCAAATTCAGTATATCGCGTTTCTGATTAAATGCTCCGAGTTAAACTTACGATTAATGTTCTACAAAGGAATTGAGTCTTTGCCACAAACTCTGCTTTTCTAAATCCTATATCTTCGTATTCCAATGTCGTAGACCTTAGATATTTCAAACTATGAATTCTGTTAGATTAAATAATATAAGTTTGAAATATCAAAGATTTACGACATTGGATTCCAAAGATATAGTAGGGATTATAAGATCAGAGTTTGTGGAAAAGACTCAACTCCTTTTAGTTTAGAATTATCTTTAAAACCTGAAATAACATGTTTAATTATAGTTCTTTGTTCAGGCACTGGGAAATCTACAATTTACTCAAATATCTGAGCAATCCATTGGGGTTGAGACAAGTTTAATATTTATGAAAATTGACACAAAAATCGCTGTCCTTGTTAATTTTAAGATAGAATGAATAGTGTCCATTTTTAACTAAAGATTTCTTATTTTTATAGTTTCTCCGTAGTCAGGGTTGCAAGAAATGTGCAAGTCACTTTTGTAGAGAAACCACAAATGAAATTGATCAATTCTGAAAGAGAAAAACATGGATATCCATTTCATACACGAAACTTGTCAGGGTACCTCTCCGAATCGGATATGCCACACCATCAATGGAGGGGCACAATCCCTTGAAAACGGAGCGTTTGTTTTCAGTTTAATGTTTATTACTTGATCAGTTTCTATAGTAATGCATCATGTCCTTTCTCTTGAAATAAAGGAGATATCGAGGACTAAAAACACAGGAGATTCTCTTCAAACCAGGGATGTCTGCATGAGACAAAAGAATTGAGTATTTGCCACAAACTTTGATTATCTAATCCTTTCTTTTTCTAATTTTCTAATTTTCTAATCTTTCTAACCAGATTTCGAAGACATTTAATATTTCAAACTATAAATTCTGTTGGATCAAATAATCAAAGTTTAAAATATCAAAGGTTTACACGGATATATGGATTAAAAAATATGACTTTGCTACAAAGACTCAATTCCTAATCATGAAAAGATAGAAAGTGTATCTCAAAAATAAATACCTATAAAAATTTAAAACTGAAACCTTCAGAGTAAAATATTCATTAATTCATTAACTCCCTGATTCGAATCAGTACAAAATATAATTATTTAATAATATAAAATCTAAGTGAAAAAGCAAAATGATATTAAGGAATATGAAAATATTCAATTTTCCTCCAATTGTAAACAAAGTTGTTTTTGCACAAATAGAAATATGGGAATTGAGATAAGCCAACAAAAGCCAATCTTGGACCTAGGGCCTTAAACCTTACTCTGCACTCTGCACTCATAAACCTTTAAAATTACTCTGCACTCATGCACCTTGGAACTCCTTCTGCACTCTCCACTCATAACTTTGAACCTCACTCTGCACTTGCACTCATAAACCATGGATCTCACTCTACACTTGCACTCATAAACCTCGGACCTTACTCTGCACTCTGCACTCATACGCCTTGAATATTACTCTGCACTCTCCACTAATACGTTTTGAACCTTAATCTGCACTCTCCTCTCATAAACATTGAACCGTCCTCTGCACTCTCCACTCATAAACCTTGGAACTCACTCTGCACTTGCACTCATAAACCATGGATCTCACTCTACACTTGCACTCACAAACCTCGGTCCTTACTCTGAACTCCGCACTCATAAACTTTGAACCTTACTCTGCTCTCTCCACTCATAAACCTTGAATCTTCCTCTGCACTCGTCACTTATAAACC
The DNA here is from genome assembly GCF_000591075.1 of Eurytemora carolleeae. Lineage (NCBI taxonomy): Eukaryota > Metazoa > Arthropoda > Copepoda > Calanoida > Temoridae > Eurytemora > Eurytemora carolleeae. The sequence goes on from NW_019396389.1 coordinate 293,254, forward strand.
TTGGATCTTACTCTTCTCACTCTGCACTTGCACTCATAAACCATGGATCTCACTCTACACTTGCACTCACAAACCTCGGTCCTTACTCTGAACTCCGCACTCATAAACCTTGAACTTTACTCTGCTCTCTCCACTCATTAACCTTGGACCTTACTATGCACTCTCCACTCATAAACATTGAATCTTCCTCTGCACCCCGCACTCATAAACCTTGAGCCTCATTCTGCACTCTGCACTCATTGACCTTGAATCTCACTCTGCACTCACCACTCATAAGCCTTAGATCTCAGTCTGCACTCTCCTTAGTTCTATATCTTCTTGAATGTATATTTACCCTGCCTCTCCTTAATTCTATATCTCCTTTAATGTATGTTTACCCTGCATCTCCTTATAGTTCTATATCTCCTTTGATGTATGTATGCCTTACATTTCCTTAGTTCTATATCTCCTTGAATGTATGTTTATCCTGCCTCTCCTTAGTTCAATATCTCCTTGAATGTATGTTTACCCTAACTCTCCTTCCTGCCTCTCTTTAGTTTTATATCTCCTTTAATGTATGTATACCCTGCCTCTCTTTAGTTCTATATCTCCTTGAATGTATGTATACCCTGCCTCTCCTTAGTTTTATATCTCCTTGAATGTATGTATACCCTGCGGCATAAGCTAGAAATCCCGAAGGCGCCTCAAGATGGACTTTTTGTGCATTTCCATTAGTTTGAAGTTTTTACAAATATTTCTTTTCGCAGCAAACTTAGTGAAATAAATGACTGCTTTGTACAATTATCGTTGTCTTATTCTTGTTAAAAGTTTTGTGAGAAAAAAACTGTGCAAACTTTGCAGCTCTCAGCAGTTTAAAATGTCATATTCATTGATAAATTATTTCTAAAATGCATTTTTTGTGATAGAAAGGAATGTCAGATAAGGGTGGAGGGGGGTGAAAAATGAAAGAAAAAATCAATTGTTAAGATTAACGGTTATTTAGATTGGTTTAAAATAATATAAAATTTCTAAAGTTGAGAAAAATTTGACGGGTAAATTGTGAATTAGACATGTCACTATACAACCAAATTTGAAAAAAGTTTAGATATTTTAATTATTTGATTTACTCACCTACAATAGATAGTTTAACAAAATGTCCAATAGGTGGCGTTGTCGAGATTTGGCATTCGTATATACCTTCATCACTGAAATAAAAGAATTCAATTTAAAGGATAAATACAATAACATATAATAATTTGTAACTGTAAGGTGGTAATATGTCAATAGGGTGAAAAGAATATTTTTTTTTTGATTATGATTCGTAAATTCTGTTTTAAATATAATTTTGAGCTAAATTTGTGTACCGAACTATTTTATTGTGGATGTGATCAGATTATTTATTTATTTATTCATTATTTTATGTTCATAATTATTTATTATTTTATGTTCATATTTATTTATTATTTTATGTTCATATTTATTTATTATTTTATGTTCATATTTATTTATTATTTTATGCTCATATTTATTTAAGCTTAATTTAGTTCTTTAAAACGTATTTTGATTTTTCTTTTTATTATCATTATTGAGTACAATTATTATTTACATTATTATGTACAATTGTGTACAACAATGTCAGGAAATGAAACTAAGTTGAAATAAATCAAAAATGACGAAAAGTTGAAGATTTGTGTTACTAGATTGGAGAACTAACACGGGAAATATCTTATTTCCTTGAAAATATATATATTTGTATTTAAATACAAAAATGCATTAAATATGGTTTGTTCAGCCTGCAAAACCTGTTTCAAGATAAAGAAACATATAAACAATATTTTCAGAAAGCAGCACAATTCTAGAATTATTTTTTAAAGAAACTGCTCAGAAATCCAAACTTGGAGATACTCTTTCCACTTAAATCTCAACATTTTCTGCAGAATTACTAATACGACGTTGCAACCTTGTAACTCCTCCAGTTTGGTATTATACAGGGTGTCCCACATCATATTAGATCGTCAATGGGTTTAAATTACGATTTTCGGGACTGATCAGAAAATCTAAGAAGTTTGAAAAATTGAATAGGGCTCACACAAAAGTTTTCTTGCTAAAAATGCTAGGTTTTTCGAGTATTATGTGTTTATTTTGGCGTTAAAGCTTGGAGATGATATGGGACGCTCTGTATATACGAAACGATTTGTTTAAATTTTGGCAATATCTATAGCATGATTGTTTTCATGAAAAACAGAAAATTATATAATAATTTTTAAGTCGCCTGGTACACAGTAAAGTAAACTTTTGTGGGGTAGGTAAAATAGGCCGATCATAAGCCAGGTACTTTAAAAAGTCTGGCCGCGCCATCAATGTTAAAACCGGGCCGACATAGGATAAGGGCGGGGCGCGTCACTGAGGCCGGTACAAGGGGTTCGGTCCGGTTCGAATATAAATTGATCATAGTCCACGGTGTGTAAAAATACGGTTGAAAAGGATAATTTTAATAACCGAATAATACTATTTTTATTTCTATCCGATGTTTCTCAAAAAATGTTTCACGGATCTGAAATTGCATTTAGCTATAAATTATACATGATATGTGCAGTCACAATTGGTTACTTTCTGACACATAGATAATATAAAAGTATAAATAGTTGCAACTCACTTCATACTTTCCCCTTTTTATGGATAAATGGGAAATTACATGTTTTGTCTATGCAAGATTAAAAATTAACCTAACAAGCGACATATAACACATATTCACTTAAAAATCTCTTGACAAAATAGATCATTTTCGTAATGGAAGTGAAGTAATACTTGCAAGATAGTTGGCAAGTTTTCATAAAGTTTTAAAAAAGGTTTTTATGTCATGACTGTCATAATGTGCATAGAAAATTGAATATTGACGTCAAAAGCTCTAAACAAAATACATTTTTTATGATTTAAATTTAACTTTCTGAATTTTAATAATTTGGTTTAAAAAGTTGAATTCTCCAGCCGTTAGCGCTATGAATGGTGACAACTGGAAGAAATATGAAATGAAAATATTTAATTTCAGATTTTAAAGAAACTGTTGGCAAAAAACGAATTGGGTAATCCATTTTAAAATTATGACAAAAATGCTTGTGGTTTTTTTTTAATTCTTCAATGCTCGGCGAAAACTACCTCTTGTGTCTAAACAGCCCATCTTAGGATAAAGACACATATCTTGTGTCGTTCAAACATGACATTTTTTACTTCCAATGATACCATTTCTTTATATTTTGCTACTTCTATGTAAAAAAGTAGTAATCTCTGTTAGAATGTCTGTCTGTCAAAACTCAGGGACTCCTTGACCGATTTGCCTCAAAATTTGGATTGGAGAACTTTGTCGAAGCACTTAACATGTTCTTCGCTTGGTTAAATAATTCTAAAGTGGAAAAATGAAAGCAAAGCTGGAGGTATTTGTATAAGATATATTAAACATAAAATCTAACAGTGAGTTTTAACAGCGGGCAATAATCGGATTTTGCTGAATTTGGGGTTGGGTTTAACTTTGGTTTTAGTTAAATTAAATCTATATTGTTTACTGTTTATAGTGCACACTGTTTTCATTAGGAGAGAACAGAGAGAAGGATGAGAAGGTAGTGTTAATTAAAAAGGTTAGGTAAGGGAGGAAGAAGGATGAGGATGAGGATGAGAAGGAGGAGGAAGAGGAGAAGAAGGAGGAAGAAGAGGAAGGAGAGGAGGAAGAAAACAAAGAGAACGAAGAAAAAGGAGGGAGAGAAGGAGGAAAAGGAGGAGGAAGAGGAAGACGAGGAGTAGGAAGAGAGAGGAGAAAGAGGAAGAAGAGGAGGAAGAGAGAGGAGAAAGAGGAGGAAGAGAAAAGAGGGAAAGGCAAGTGGAGGGAAGGGTAAAGAGAAAGTTTAAGAAGCTTATCACTGCAGAAACTAATCTAAATAACAAACTCGGGAAACATGAATAGAGCATACTTATAGGAGAGTAATATTTTCAAAATAATTATAATATTTATAACAATAACAATCATGATAATGATACCTCTTGTGTACTCCTGCTATCCTGAGCTGATACAAGGGTTGAAGAACAGGATGGATTGCAGAGAACCTTGTATCCGGAGTATAGGTGTATAATCCGACCGTGAGCAGATCTGTGTCAGAGTGTCGGATCCAGGAAACCTGAAGTACAGAGCATGCAGGAGGACCCACAGAGAATGAACATGCAAAGACGATCTTGAAACCATATTTTTGGGTTTTTTGTTTCAGACTATTATTGTAAATGCTAGTATTTTATACTACAAAGAAATTAAATAATTAGGCTTTTGCAGCGAACCATGAATTTAAGAAAAATCTGATCTGTTGTGGTTAACCCTGTATTCTGCATATTACAAGAATTAATAATTGAGTCTGCGATGTTGGCGATACAGTGTTACCCAAAAAGTATGAGACTTCAGAGACCACTCTACGAAATATATTGAACGATCAGACGACAATCATCGAAAAATTGAACGAAGACGACTTTTTTAAAATAAAAGTAAATCTTGAATTATTACCGTGTAATTATTAATATTTTGAACATGGCAGACAAGCCTGATATCACTGCCGGTCATCGCGATCACGTCAGGAGATAAATCAGGAACTATTCTAGTCTTCTCTAGGGTTGGAACTGATCCGTGAGTACTACTTTGCTCCGGACCCGGAGTATCCTGGATTTCAACAACTGAACCTGCAAAAAAATTAAATTTAATTATTTGTTTAAAAATATTTCTGCGTAGAAGATATCTTCAAGCATGTCGGAACGAACGAACGGAAATTATTATAATTATTTTGAATCAGTGTACATCTAGCTTTCAGAGCAGCAACAACTGGCTCTGGCTCAGCGCTTAGAAAGTATTCAGAGGAATAACATAGCAGTATACCCTACTTAGAAAAAAAGAAAATAATAGTGCAGAGAAGGAGGGTTTCTCGTTCTCTCTCATCCCCTTTCCTCTTGCCAGAAACAATGATAACACTGGGGAACAAAAGAAATTTTTTTTTATGGTGCCTAGAATATTTCAACTGATTATATTACCTCTTTGGTCACTGATAACTAAAATAATCGCCGTTTTGCTCAATCAGGTCAGATTTTTTTGCAATTTTGATTTTAGCTTTATATATTTTGTCGTTCGGAGAGCTATTTATCAACATTAGAAATTGTCCATAACTCAGCCTGTGTACAAAATATAAAAAAATAAGGGTACTTTTATTTCTTCAACTTTAAAAGTTGAAGAAATAAAAGGGGTCTTATTTTTTTCTTTTTTGCCCACAGGCACAGATATAATGTTTTTTTTTGCTTTTAAATATAGACGTAGGTGGCTGACAAGTCTGTATCGTTGTAGCATCGCCAATACCTGCATTTTCATAGTTTGTAATATGCTAAAGAAATAAATGAACATGTACTTTAAATTTTTATTGAAAAAATGAAACATCAGCTGAAAATCTAAACATTAGNCTTCTTTTGTCATAAATATCCACTCCTAGCCTAACCATTCTTGTCCCATTTGTCATTATTAAGGCGGAATTCTGACAATGGAAATCCTCAGAATTTTCAAACCCCGTTTGTGACTTTTCTTTTTCCAACCTGTAAGAATATTGAAGAAACTGTGTTTAAATCTAACCTCCAACAGTTGTTGAATCAGACATTACTGAAAATTGCAAATACATCTGATATCTACTTACAAACAGTAACTTTCTATTATACTTAATTTGATATTTCTGGCGCCAAGATTTCAAATTAAATAAAAGTATGAATCAGAAATATGTGTCAAAATGCATTTTTCTCTTGTCTACAAGAGATTAGAATGCGTAGATCTAAAAGAGAAGAACAGAAAACAGATGTATGATCAGATAAAAAGAACAGAAAACATTCGGAGAAAAAAAATCACTGCTCTTTTTAAATTTTGTTTTAAAAAATTTTAATTTAAAAGAAAAATTGGTAAAAAAATTATCAATATTTTGAATACAACACGCAAACCCAATTATTTCTTCAGGGTTCCCCCTCCTCTTTCCTCTTAACCATGTGTACAATGACCAAATGACATGTTATAATTTTTAGAATTTGAAAAAATTGCAAAAATAATATATGTTTCTCGCATAAAAAAATCTAATTTCTAAAAACTTAGAATTTTGATATTTCCAACAATGAATTCGGCTAGCTCAAGATCAAAGTTTTAAACTATCAGATTTTAAAAGTATAGGCGCGATTTTCTTAGCAAAAATACAATTTTTTTTTAAAAATTCAAATCCAAATAATTTTGAAAAATCCAATTCAAAGTTATGACAGTTTAAAACTTGATCTTTTTACATTGCTTTAATTCAGACAATTACAACTCTGTATTTTTCTCACACTGTTTGCATTGTCAAAGCTTTATATGACAATTTATATGAAAACTAATACAGGATACATTTCACGGATTTACGCATACAAGGAATTGTAATAGACAATTGTCTTAAACAAGTTATAGATATTAGAAAACTACGAAATCAAGGTGAGTTATTTTTAAATGTAGAATATCTTTTTCAAAACGCGCCTGACCTCTTTTGACAGGATACAGTTTGACAGGATACAGTTTGACAGGATACAGTTTGACAGGATACAGTTTGACAGGATACAGTTTGACAGGATACAGTTTGACAAGATACAGTTTGACAAGATGCAGTTTGATAAGATGCAGTTTGACACTATGCAGTTTGACAGTATGCAGTTTGGCAGGATTCAGTTTGGCAAGATGCAGTTTGATAGGATGCAGTTTGACAGTATGCAGTTTGACAGGATGCAGTTTGACAGGATACAGTTTGACAGGATGCAGTTTGACAGAATGCAGTTTGACAGGATGCAGTTTGACAGGATACAGTTTGACAGGATGCAGTTTGACAGGATACAGTTTGACAAGATGCAGTTTGATAGGATGCAGTTTGACAGTATGCAGTTTGATAGGATGCAGTTTGACAGGATGCAGTTTGACACCATACAGTTTGATAGGATGCAGTCTGAAAGAATGCAGTTTGACAGGATACAGTTTGACAAGATGCAGTTTGACAGGATGCAGTCCGAAAGGATGCAGTTTGACAGTATGCAGTTTGACAACATACAGTCTGACAGTATGGAGTTTGACAGAATATAGTTTGACAGGATGCAGTCTGAAAGGATTCAGGTTGACAGGATGCAGTTTGACAAGATGCAGTTTGACAGGATGCAGTTTGACAGGATACAGTTAGACTGTATGTACTTTGACAGGATACAATTTGACTGGATACAGTTTGACAGGATACAGTTTGACAGGATGCAGTTTGACAGGATGCAGTTTGACAGACTGCAGATTGACAGGATGGAGTTTGACAGGATGCAGTTTGACAGTATGCAGTTTGACAGGATGCAGTCTATAAGGATCCAGTTTGACAGGATGCAATTTGGCAGGATGCGCTTTTTAAAAGTTTAATAATTTTTTTATCCCTCCCTTTAAGAATTTTTTAACTTTTGAATTTAATTTTGCTGCATTGTTCAAATCTTTTCGTGTTTGAGAGGAAAGTTCTCTGCTGAACATTGGAATAGAGTAAATTTGCGCACAGAACTATCAAACCTTTCAATATTCATCATAATCTACTGTCATACTTGATTTTCAGATTATACAAGAATGATTATCTAGTTAATTATGGATAATAATAGATTTCGGAACTGATGTCATTACTCCCCCTAGTTATCCCTCTTCGTTATTTAGAAAGAGTACATTGTTAGATGCATATCTATTTTCGGATTCATTAATAGTAGTAGCTGTAGTTGAACTGAGAGAGCAGTTTTATAGAGGATATTTTTAGGATTCATTTGATAATTATCACACGTTTTTACAGTGCAAAGTTTCTGAGTAAGCGCGAGGATGGTCCATTTTGGAGGCTTTTTCTCAAGATTCGAAACGTTATAACAAAAATTATTCATTAAACAAATTTGTTGTTTAGGAACCTATATAGGTTACATATATAGTTTATGTATATAGGTTACATATATAGGTGACATATATAGGTGACATATATAGGTTACAAATATAGGTTATATATGTAGATTACATATATAGGTTACATATATAGGTTACATATATAGGTTACATATATAGGTTACATATATAGGTTACATATATAGGTTACAAATATAGGTTACATATGTAGATTACATATATAAGTTACATATATAGGAATATAGGTTACATACGTAGATTACATATATTGGTTACATATATAGGTTACATATATAGGTTACATATATAGGTTACATATATCGGTTAAAAATAAAGGTTACATATGTAGATTACATAAAAAGGTTACATATAAAGGTTACATATATAGGTTACATATATATATAGGTTACATATATAGGTTACATATATAGATTACATATATATAGGTTACATATATAGATTACATATATAGGTTACATATATAGGTTACATATATATAGGTTATATATACTACAGACAAAAGTAATATTTATAATGTTATTGTGAAGCATATTTTTCAATCATAAATGATACTAAGTTGCATACCTCTAGCTTCATAATGTAATTAGATTATCGGGAAGCATTTTTTTGAAGATAAAACTATATTTGTTTTTTTTTAAGGTTTGGAGGGAGGGGGGGGGGGGGGGGCAACACCAAGGCGCACATAAAATTAGGGCCGGTTTTTATTGGAGAAAAAACATTAGAAGAGACATTATCATTGCATGAGAGACTCCCAAGAAAAATGAGTTTTCAGATTTGGCTTGGTTTGGAGAATATTGCTTCGTACAAGTTGGAATTGCTTCCAGTCCTTATACGACAGGGTGATCAAAGAAACATTAACTAAACAAGTTCTGAAAGGTGTTTTTTTATGGTTTTTTAAAAAATGTGAACTTTTCTTTTTGCCAAAATTTGTCTCGCCTAAAAGAGAGTTTCATGGCCTTTAGATATATTTTTTAAAACATTTTTTATTTTGTAAATTTTGTTGCGAAAATTTCTATTTTTGAGACACAGTGTATAAAGGCTTGGTAGTGCATTGTGTAGACCTGAATAAATGAACAGAATATGTAAATATTCCTTTCACTTGATTTCTCTTCCATGTAGTCGGCTAAACGCTTAATTTCAAGGATATAAGAAGAAACATGTCAGAGTTGAAAATCAATATATTCTGCTTTATTACATTCATATTTCTCATTTGGATATAACATATAAGAATGACTTGGAACTAGACGTTAGAGTAACTAAAGTACAACTCAGTGGTTTAAACTTTAGAAGATAAGGAAATTACACCAGGAACCCTCACCTGTTTGTTTACAAGCGAAGTGTACTGCAGATTCTGGGAGGAATGTATACAAACTCAGTGCTGCCTAGGCTGTTGTTTGTTCTTCCAAAAGCTACAGTACACTCTGTTTGTAAACAAAGATATTTAGGTTCCTGGTTCCTTTTCTACTTTCCTTGGTAAGAGCAAGCATTATCTCGTCCTAAATATACAGTTTTCAAGTTTCACCAAGTATAAATGTTTTATATTATAAGAGTTTATAACTCTAAAGTATATTTATCAAAGATTTTCAATCTCTGATATGGGATCTAGAATCTCAAATATTGGAAATATTTTTAAACAAATATAAATTTGAAATATTTAACGAATTATTATGATAATTAAACTAAATTACACAATTACTCTTTCAAGAGCTCTTCAATTATTTGAGTGGCATGTCCAAAACAATATTTTCTAGTGCAAACAATATATCTTCCTTAGGATTGCAAGCATAAAATTTCCAATGGTACCTTTGTAAATCGGGTGTACATTTTTTGTGTTGTCTTGAAAACTTGTGTAATAATTAGAATGTAACTAAATACGAAAGTGTATCTACTATCTAACATCTGATAGAAATTTTTCGTTCAAGATTAAAAACTTAGAAACTTTTGTTTAAAAATTTGTTGATATAAAAAATGGATAAACCAAAAGCTAAATTAACATCATTCAGCAGTCATCACTAAATTGCTTAGAACAGCCAAAATCAGCAAGGTCTTAAATAAAAAGTTATTTTTCAAACTTCTTCATATACAAAAAGGCTTTGAAAACTTCACTCAATGTAAATCATTTTTATGTTTGTAAAAACGGTTTCATAGATTTCTTAAACAATATACGTTTGCAGCATATGTGATAACAATAATTGACTGAGTTTTATGATTAATTCTGAGAAAAAGTTTGAAGTTAAATTAAATAAATCATATTAATATTTCATACATTAATTAACTCAAATTGATTAAACGGTCTGAAGACTAAATTCAGGATGGAAAAAAAACTTAAAATCTTAATTTTTATTTCAAAATAAGACAATAACACAAACGTTTCATAAAATTATCTATAACACTATTATTTTGGCACGACGTGCTATACAGTTTTTGGACTTTAATTTTCTCTATATCTCAAAGGCTCTCATCTTTTTAGATTATATTTTGTCTAAAAATCTAAAAAGGCTTGAACCTTCTCGATAACGAGAAAATTTCTGTCCAAAAACTTTATAACACTGCGAACCAAAATAACAGTGTTATAAATAGTTCCAAAGTTAGCCTACCTAACCCTATACAGGGTTTACGACAAATGATACTATTTTAATGACGACCCAAAACTCTTTAAACATCATGATCTAAGTTTAAATTTGATCTCCTGTCTTGGAAATAGTAATTTGCTAGCTCTTAAATGATTTAACAAAGAAAGAAACTATAGTTTTGTTCCCTTGAGGAACCAATAAACGACTACATGAATTCCTTACAGTCGTCGCTGAAGTCTCATTCTTTGTATTTAACCCTGTGTTTAACAAAAACGTTCAATAAGAAAGGGAAAAAAAGAACCTTAGTATAAGCCTATTAGCCAACTACAATAGATTAAGAAAAATATATATGTATTGTATATCCAGCACTCCTGCAGACCGAAATATAAACTTTTATCATTAACTCAACTTAAGTCTGAAAATCAAACTTAATTTCTGCTTGATTATTAAACTCTGAACTCCGAGTAGAAAGTTTTTCAATAGATATATGTGCTTAATGGAGCTTGACAGCGTAACCCCTCCCATAAGTCTTTCAAGAAAATTTTGTATTAAAAAAATATTGTTTTTTTCTCCATGACGCCACAAATCATGGTCATGTCGAAACAAACTTTTAAACTGAAGTGAACCCTCGCCTCAAATCAAAGATAAGCTACACAGGATATAATGTTGACGCGGACCTCCCGCCGATGTAGCCTGGTAGATGAATTCTGTTAGATCAAATATCTAAGGTTGAAATATCAAAGGTTTACACCATCAGGTTGCAAAGATATAGGAATTTTGAGGTTGTGGCAAGAACTCAATTCTTAAATCACTTTTGCCTCTAAATTCCACAAATTGGATTGAGTGGGATAATTTTCTTGGCATCTGCATATTCGAACCGTGATACTGTAAAATTATTTCTATAAGTTTAAAGATGAATAATAAAGTTTGTTGGATATGAAAACAGAGCCGGCTCCAAAACCAATTTAGATTATACGTTACTAAAGGATAATCTTTCATAACTTTCTTTTCTAATCATTTACCTTTTTATCCATTCAACTTTCTCATTAGGTTGCAGCACAAGGTTTATAAACAGGGCTTTTATTATATTATAATTTTGATGGAGAATGCAATAAATAGATATATTAAAGGGACTGTTTCTTCAGACCCGATAAACCATTTCGAAATTTTTTTTTTGTTTTTTTTTAGATTTAAAATCTAACTGTTTGTGACTACAGATTTTGGAGGCGTGACTGGTGGATTTCTACAGCAATGTTTATTGAAAAACGACAAGCTTTACACAACCAGTGTTTTAAAGGAAACCTAGTAAATCGTAATAAGTACAGTTTAAAGTTCAATTAAAAAGAAAGAAGAATTGAGTAGCTGAACAAGCAACCCAGATGAACTTCGTCCTATGGAACAGCCTTCCAAAGCAACTTATTTCCAATGACTTTTCAAATCATATCAGTCTCAACCTCCAATGGATCTAGAGACTTGAAGGGGACTTATGTAGCAGCAATAATTCGAGTCTTAGTGAAAGTTAAGAATGCTCGAGAATTATAAAAAAAAAAATCCGGGAACAGGAAAACTGGAATTTAGGAACCAGTCAGTCTCCTTCCTCAAACACGAGAACATGTACTCTTGGATATTAATATATATTTATTTACCTATTTAGAATAAACCACATATGTATACTTGTTCTTCCTCTACAGTGGTGACCCCGAAGTAATAAAGATGGCTGAAACAAATGCTGTATCCATGAAATTGCAAAGTGCAATCAGGAATATTATTGCAGAGATCACTAAATATCATCACCTTCTAGCAGCTCTTCAGAATGATGTAGCTATTACTCTGACAGATTTCTTTGAACATGTCCCTGATAAAAACCCATACACTGCTCTGAAACTCCGTCTTTTGAAGAAATATACCCATACTGATCTTGAGAAAGCTGAAATGATACGCTCTATGCCTGATATTGGAGATCGTAAACCATCTGATCTTATGGATTCAATGTTGGCTCTGTTTCCTACTGAACATACAATGTCTCCTCTGTTTTTAAACGAATTTTTAAGAAGAATGCCAGCAAATGTTCGTGGATATCTCCACACCTATGAGGATCCTCGAGCTTTAGCACAACAAGCTGACCTAGTTTTGTCATCACATCATTCACAAACTATTCATCAGATATCCAAGGACGACATCAACCTTTCTACTGAAAAATTAGCATGTAACACTGTAAATCCTCCATCAAAGAAAAAAGAATACTCTGAGAGATCCCGTTACGAAAATTGTAATTCATCCTCAACTTCTAGATGGTGTTTTTATCACCAAAAATACGGAAAGAAAGCTAGGAATTGCACAGATCCTTGTTCTTATTCATCAAGTTCGGGAGACGGTCGAACCGGTGGGAGAAGATAAACTTAAACTCTTTTTCTGCCGGTGTAAAAACAAGAACATCTCCGTTAATCTATCTAACAGATACTATCAAGAAACCGCCGTTTCTTGATAGATAAATCAAACAACAAACCATCCTCTCTTCAGTTAACTGCTGCAAACGGCCAATCAATCTCATCTTGGGGGGACAGATGGATTTCTCTACAATTTGGTAATCGCCGTTTTGAATGGAGTTTCCATTTAGCTGATGTAGATCAACCTTTACTTGGAGCAGATTTTTTGAAAGCTTTCAATCTACTTCTCCCTGCCCCCCTTCCTCCCTGCTAGTTGTTATTTCCATGTTTTGCTTCTATTATCACAAGATCCAATATTTACCATTAGGCTTTTCTTCAGAACTTTTAAACCCACTTAAGTTCCCTTTACAGGATGTGTTCGGATATTTTGAGGTTGAGACAAATCATAATAATAAAATGAGGATTATATCGGGTTAATTTTTTATGTCAGAGTTTTCAAGAAACCCTTCATAACCGAAATATCAAACATTCTCTTCTGCACTATCCAGAAAACGTAAAACAGTGATCAACCAGAAAGTGTGAGAGTACCAGGTCAATCCACCAGAAACCGTGAGAGTGCCAGGTCAATCCACCAGAAACCGCGAGAGTGCCAGGTCAATCCACCAACAGTGTGAGAGTACCAGGTCATTCACCAGAAACCGTGAGAGTGCCAGGTCAATCCACCAACAGTGTGAGAGTACCAGGTCAATTCACCAGAAACCGTGAGAGTACCAGGCAATTCCACCAGAAACCGTAATAGTGTCAGATAAATCCACCAGAAAGTGTGTAAGTACCCGGCCAATTTACCAGAAACAGTAAACCAGACAGATCCAATTCATACAATTTTGAATTTTTATAAAAACTAGAGTTGGCCATTTCAAGCTTATTTTGAACATCTATTGTAAAAATTTATACTAGATATTGGTTATAAATATGTGGAAATAAATCTAATTTTTTTCCGATTCATGTGTTGTATTTTTGTTCAAGCGGAAACATCAAGAAGTTTTATATATTTTATGACTGCTGCAATTTTTTGTTTGTATCGGCAATCGATAACCTATAAATAGTGAGAACTTTATTTTTAAATGTGATCTCTTGTAAGAAAATAAATATAGAGTGGGGCGCGGATCGCCCGGAATTTGAAATGTAAAATCAATGCCATGATATTTACTGTTCCTGGTGTTCTAAAAGTAGGTTTAAACCCACGAAGATATCAAAAGTTTGTCCATTAGCGGTATTGCCAAAGGTAGCGATTAGAAACTTTTCACATTATAAGCGCTCTTCAATAAAGTTGTTGCAGGAAAATTAATTTAATGTTGATTTTATGCAATTCTATCCTATAAACGAAATATGGGGGAGTTAAAAGGAATACCTCCATTCTCCATGGAACATAGGAAAATGGAAAGGAAGTAGAAGAGAATACCTTTAAGGAAAGTGCAAGAAAATATAGTCAAGGAAAGTGGGCAAGTGGAAGGAAAGAACTCCAAGGAAAGTGGGAAAGTGGAAAAAAATTATCTCCAAGAATATAAGAAAGTGGAAAGGAATACTTCCAAGGAAAGTTGGAAAGTGGAAGGGAATACTTCCAAGGAAAGTGGGAAAGTGGAAGGGAATACTTCCAAGGAAAGTGGGAAAGTGGAAGGGAATACTTCCAAGGAAAGTGGGAAAGTGGAAGGGAATACTTCTAAGGAAAGTGGGAAAGTGGAAGGGAATACTTCCAAGGAAAGTGGGAATGTGAAAGGGAATAAATCTAAGGAAAGCGAGAAAGTGGAAGGGGATACTTCCAAAGAAAGTTGGAAAGTGAAAGGGGAATGGGTATACATCCAAAGAAAGTGGTAAAGTTAAAGAGAATATCTCCCAGACAAGCGGGAAAGTGGAAAAGAATATCTCCAAGAAAGTAAGAAAGTGGAAGAGAATACCTTCAAAGAAAGCGGGATTAAACTGGGGTAATATTAACATGTGATTCCATCATTCATATTTTTGTCCCTTTTTTGCTCTTTCTAACTCTACAATTGTCCCCTTGCTAATTCTAACATAACTTTTTCTTTCTAAAACTAAAGATATCCCCTGTCAAAAGTTTGAGCTGAGAAGCAAAATTTATTCGCGATAGACAGGATAGACAGGATAGACAGGATAGACAGGATAGACAGGATAGACAGGATAGACAGGATAGACAGGATAGACAGGATAGGATAGTCAGGATAGACAGTAAAGACAGGATGAAGTCTGGATAGTCAGGATAGACAGGATAGTCAGGATAGACAGGATAGACAGGATAGACAGGATAGACAGGATAGACAGGATGAAGTCAGGATAGACGGGATATTGGTTTTCTTTTCTTTTAAATGTTATGACAATGGTTTCTGTCCTACCTGCAACAGAGAAAAAAACCAGAAATATTCTTGTTTTTGAAAACATTTCTGCTGTTCCTTGTTCCTCAAGTTTTGTTTCTTGTTCTTTGTTCTCTGTTCCCTGTTCCTTGTTCACTGTTCTTTGTTCCTTGTTCACTGTTCCCTGTTCCTTGTTCACTGTTCCTTGTTTCACGGTTTCCGAATGGTTGATTGCATTATCAGTTTTCAATTCGCTAAAAACTTCCCAGCTTCAGACACATCGATCCAGTTTCTGCAACAATTAACATCGATTAGTTCAAAAGGTATACATTTGCCTGGGGGGGATGATTTTGAAGATTTTTTTTTGTTAAGATGAGAAAGATAGAATAAAAATAGACGAGAGATAAAGGAGAACAAATATTAACGATGGAAGAAAGTAAAGATGGGATTGGAGAAAGGGAAAGCAATTAAGAATAAAGAAATAAAAAAGTAAAAGTAAGGAAGAAAAAGAGAAAAAATGTGGAAAGGAAGAAAGAAGAGGAGAGAGAATAAGGATAGAAAGGACGAAGATGAGAAAGAATGAAGAAAGTAAGAAAGAAGAGGAGAGAGAATAAGGATAGAAAGGACGAAGAGGAGAAAGAATGAAGAAAGGAAGGAAGAAAAGGAGAAAAAATGTGAAAAAGAGGAGAGAGAATAAGGATAGAAAGGACGAAGATGAGAAAGAATGAAGAAAGTAAGAAAGAAGAGGAGAGAGAATAAGGATAGAAAGGACGAAGAGGAGAAAGAATGAAGAAAGGAAGGAAGAAAATGAGAAAAAATGTGAAAAAGGTAGAAAGAAGAGGAGAGAGAATAAGGATAGAAAGGACGAAGAGGAGAAAGAATGAAGAAAGGAAGGAAAAAAAGGAGAAAAAATGTGAAAAAGGTAGAAAGAAGAGGAGAGAGAATAAGGATAGAAAGGACGAAGAGGAGAAAGAATGAGGATAGACACGAAAAAAAAACAAAGAAAATATGAGGATAGGAGGAAAAGTTTAAATTACTGAAAACATTTTTTCTCTTACCTTTAGTTTAATGGTTCACTGTTCAGGGCTTTTCAGTTTTTTTTTTGTTTTTAATTATTTAATTTTAGATGAATTATAACTTCATTCACTTTTTTTTCTACGAAAGCAGGATTCTTTTTTTTTAATGTTTTAAAAGTTAAATGTTAAATGTTTTTCTTCTGCTTGAATTTGTATCTATTTAGGTTTCTGAAACTTGTTTCTCTTAAGTATCTCTGAAACTTGTTCCTTTATGTGTCTTTGAAACAAAGTTTCTTTCAGAGTCTCTGAAACTAGGTTTCTTTAAGCGTCTCTGAAACTAGGTTTCTTTAAGTGTCTCTGAAACGTGATTCTTTAACTTCGGAAACCAGGGTTTTCTCGCTGAAGAACCGAGGATCTACGGACAAATATTTCACAATCTTACTCATTGATCTTTCATCTGAAAAATTAAAAATTAAACTGCAATGAGTGAAAAAAAAATTTCTATATTTTGCAAACATTTTTTAAGTCGTTTAAAATTTTATCACAGATTTCGCAGATAGGACAAAAGACAAAACATCACAGGCTGGGGGGGGGAGACCTTTATCTTTTTCTATGGTTCCATGCAACTTTCTTCTTTATTTTTATCTTTATTAAATAGATCATTTCAAGGCTATATTAATGAAAAAATGACATCATATCAAGATACGTTATTTTTCATAAGTTTTAGGTCGTCATTAAACTTTCATTTTTCATAAGTTTTAGGTCGTCATTAAACTTTCATTTTTCATAAGTTTTAGGTCGTCATTAAACTTTCATTTTTCATAAGTTTTAGGTCGTCATTAAACTCCCATTTTTCGTGGGTAATCCTAAAGTTGAGCTATTCTTGTGCACCGCTCAGAATTGAATTAACTATATTCATTGTGTTTTCTATGAATTTATGACACAATTCTTTCTTAAATGATTAAAAAAAATATAGTATATGATTAATTATAGATATTATCTTGGATAATATAAATTAGTTTTGAGAATTATTTTGGTGGCAAAAATATCAATATTGATAGATCCATAAATGCTTGAATACAAAGGATTATTTAAATAATTTACGAGAATTTTCCATCATTTGCCTGTATCTATAATATGGAGTGTTTATACAATCTACATAAAACCCGCATGATTCTAACTTATTATAAGTTCAATCAAATAAAGTTTTAATTCATTGTGGAAAGTATTTTTATTTGCTTATAGGTTAACGTCACAAAGTATATTTTTTTTTAGAAATTTGAAATGTTACCAGGGGTGGATACAGGATTTAAGTGAGGGGGGGGGGGCAAGATTTTTTAGGAACAAAAAATTCATAATTAGGAACAAAAAATCGCGCCGCAGGTGAAATTTATTTTGACTTAAAAGACTCAAAAAGAGTCAAAATTAATGACTAAAGACTAAAAAACTAGATTTTTAACTTTCCACACATTATAGTTTATTAAGACAGATATTTTTCCTGTTTTGCACTAGGGTTTCTTTCCCTTAAGCATGCTATTGAGAAGCTATTCTGAAAATAGGAACAAAAAATTCCAAATTCAGGGGGGGGGGGCGAATGCCCCCCGCCCCCCCCTGTATCCGCCCCTGAATGTTACTTCTTTTAAATTAAACTAAACTTAGTACAGTAATAATAATAAAGTTTCTAGGTCTACAAAAAAGTTAGTGAGTTAGTAAGGTTAAAGCAAAGGCTGTAGACGTTATAACACTTTTAATTCGACCTTACAAATTTATGAAACGTTTTATAACAGTCTGGATCCAATCCATTTGAACTAAAGAGAGATTGATAGAGTGTGTTTACTCTCATACTGTGATGTATCCTACATACTATAGGTACTCTTTTGACGTTCCTCGGATCGATTTCTTTCTTTTTTAATTAATGTTAGCTTGCAATTCTAGAGCTAGCTGTCCCCTTCCATTGGTTCAAGATTCAGTTTTAAGAACAATTTTGTTTTTAAAAAAATGAGTATTTGCAATTAAATTAAAATGAACGGTATTTTTTATACAGGGTTACCAACAAAGTCTCGACTGTTGGTAATCCTGAGGCCGAATTTAAAGAATTTGAGCCGCGGTTTAAATTTAAGCCGCGGCTTAATTATGGTTGGTTTCACTTAAAATTGTATCAAATGTTTCAAGATTTAAGCCGGCGCTCAATTTAAACCGAGTTTTGGTGGATTTAAGCCGCGACTTAAATTCTATAAATTCGGACTCTGTATATATAACAATACACTAAAGACCACCTTCCAGACAGAAGTCTTAATTCAAACTTAAAGGATTGTTATATTTAGTTGTCTTTACAGTCTTATCCGTTGGGGTACACCCGGTAGTTGTAAAAATTCGTTTATTGAACCAGCAAAACCCATTTACAATTTCAAGATTGCATTCATTACAAAGAAATCAATGAAATGCTATTGAGATGAACAAAAATATTTTGATTTTCTAATCATGGAACCGGATAAGTTCATTGTTTGTGAATCGTTTAGCAACTGCATAATTACATTTGTTTCTGAACAACAAGCCAGAGAATCATATTTTTTCTCTAAAACCCTTGATTGAAAATTTTCGAACAACATAAAATCACACTCCATACTTTTACTCCTCCTTTACCGTAAACCTTCAAGAAATCCCCGATTAGTGGTCATCAATCAATCCTAACCTACTACAGTCAGCAATAGAAAAAATATCATCATACATTTATTGAGTTTAAAAAGATTTATTTATATTTTGTATTTTCGACAAGCTATCGATGTGGTTTATCTTTATTTTTACCAATAAGAAACAAAAATGTGTGATCTTTAAAAAGTTTTTTTTTCTCTCAAACACAATTAAATCTACACAACAAATAATTAGTCAATCCCCCCACCCCTCCCGTACAGTGGGGTTTATTTTCAGAAAAATATAGTGGAAGAAAAACAAACAAAAAATGAGCACTTAATATAAATTGGGACATAAATTATTTAAAGAACCTAATTTTAACAAAAAATCTGAATATTTGCGAAAATTTTTATTTCATGGCACTTCATTTAAAATGTCCAATTTACAACCGTACACTTTCCTGATCAATAATTTGGAAGATATAGTCCTTTTTCTTGCTTGTTCCTACAGCAGAAATGTGCTACCTGCTCTCAAAGAGGAGATGATATATAACTTGATCATATAAGCTTGTAAGGGTATCGTTTTGAATCGGACTCCCCCTCTATAAATACACGTCACGTGAAGTTACCCCTGCACTGCACTCCTTTTAAGACAGGACAGAGTCAGATCAATTCAATTTCTTAAAAAAATGTGTGAAAGAATAGGTTTCAAACCAAAACTAATGGCTTAAAGGGACAACGTAGACGTAATTTAACAAACATTTTACATTTGAGATTTAAGATTTGGGAAGCTTTGGGGTTTACAAGTTTGAGAACAGTTTGGGAGATTTTGGAATGTGAAATTTTGAGAAAGTTTAAGAGAAAAACTTTTGCAACATTTGGGATTTAAAGTTTGAAAACATATATGGGATTGAAAAGTAAAGGAAAATTTGGGATTGAAAAGTTAGGAGTAAACTTTTGGGATTAAACTATTTGTGAATATTTAGTATTTAACAGGTTTGGGAAATTTGGAGTTAAAAAGTATGTAAACATGTGGGATCAAAAGATTAGGATTAAATATTGGGATTAAAAAGTTAGAATAATCCAGATTTAAAGGATTGTGTGTTCAAGGTTCCAACAGTTTAATTATTTATAAAAAATGATGAATATTTGATCTGTATTGAATGGTTTAACTACGTTCAATGTAATATTCTTCCAAAATAAAGAAAGAATTATTAATTAAAGATTAAATTGTCGTATTTTCTTTCATCTCCTGATGGTTTGTTAAAAGTGACTGTTGTAGTTTTATGTAACCCTCCATTTAAAAAGTAAATAAAAGGGGAGCTTGTTCAATTCACAATGATACCATTAGAACCTTATTTTGGAAGAGCGCGTCGTTATTTTAGCTTGAAATGTGTTTAATTTGGATAATTTCTCCATTGTTTCAGAAGCACTGGTACACTACTTACAGTGTACCAGTGCTTCCGAATATATAAATTAATCATTAATTGAGATTTCAGAAAGTACCGAACCCTATAGGGATAAAAATAGACTATTCTAGTTACAATGGTAAATAACAAAGATATGAACCATACTTCAATGTCCTTTTTACGCCACAATTGAGACCGGAGGTTGGATTTAATGAATACGGAGGAGTAATTGAACTAAGTACGGATAGTTGAACTACTTATATATTGCTCTCTCGACCCCACAATGGAAATTGTTCAACTGCTTCTTCCCTTTCGTTTAATACGGCCTCTAAGGCCTTACAAATTTTAATCTGTTTTTTCTTCTGCATGTTTTTTTATGAAAACGTCAAAATACGTCATGAATGAACAAATGGTTAATACTCTAGTATGCAGAGTCCATTGGCGCCTGATCCAATCAGGGTTCAGCCAAGTGTTTGGTGCGTATTCTGAACCAAAAGAAATTGTATGGCGGTAACATCTATCTTTCTATCTAGCTATTGTCCAATTAGAGATATCGTCGCTATAACAGTAAATGGAAATATTTACTTCTACTGAAACTATAGTGGTTATAAGACATTGCAGCTAGCTGTTTGTATTTCAGTATAATTATAGTTACTCAGTTTTCCCTCATTCAATTTGATTTATCCGTCAAAGTTAATGTTGGTTTGACATTGCCGACACGACAGCTTTTTTAAGATGAGATAACAAAGACGATTAGGCGAAATTTATTCAGTATTTTTTCTAAAATTTATATATTTTCTTGCAGTTGTTTATCAATTTTATATTTTTGCTAAATTTATTAACGACAAATGACTAAATTCTATGTATTTTTAAAATCTTCAGGTCGTCATTAAAATCTCATATTTTGTGGTTTGCCCTGTACTTTTACTAGAATAAAAACGTTCTAATGAAATCCCGATTTCTTTAAATCACTGTGTGGGTTCAACACATTACTTTTTAATTAAGTGGATTTAAGAAAATTTTAGAAAAGAAAAAAAATTTTAAATCATAACTTTTAATTTTCATTTTCTTTTAAGATCTCTCCGCCCCGCGTGTCATAAAGATAAATTTGTCGTTATATTTTCTATTCAATTTTGAAAATGTCGCGTTATTAATTCTGATTAAATTAGAATTAAAGTTTTGACAGAATAAATAGTTTCGCTGTCTAACATATCATGTTTAACTTGTTTAGTTCTAAAAATTAGCCATTTTACAACTCCTTTAAATTTCAGCGAAACTTTCGATTAAACCCCTCTAGTCTCAACTCTTCCAGTCTCAACTCTTCTAGTCTCAACCCTTTCCAGTCTCAACTCTTCTAGTCTCAACTCTTCCAGTCTCAACTCTTCTAGTCTCAACCCTTTCCAGTCTCAACCCTTCTAGTCTCAACTCTTCCAGTCTCAACCCTTCCAGTCTCAACCCCTTCTAATCTCAACTCCTTCTAGTCTCAACCCTTCTAATCTCAACTCTTCCAGTCCCAACCCTTCCAGTCTCAACACTTCCAGTCTCAATACCTTCCAGTCTTAACACCTTCCAGTCTCAATCCTTCCACTCTCAACACATTCCAGTCTTAACCCTTCCAGTCCCAACCCTTCCAGTCTCAACACCTTTGCAGTCTCAACACCTTCCAGTCTCAACCCTTCCAGTCTCAACACCTTCTAGTCTCAACCATTCCAGTCTCAACCCTTTCAGTCTCAACCCTTCCAGTCTCAACCCTTCTAATCTCAACTCTTCAAGTCTCAACCCTTCCAGTCTCAACCCTTCCAGTCTCAACCCTTCCAGTCTCAACCCTTTCAGTCTCAACCCCTTCCAGTCTCAACCCTTCCAGTTTCAATCCTTTCAGTCTAAACCCTTCCAGTCTCATCCCATCCAGTCTCACTTTCAACTCTTTACACCTAGCTAGCTCCCCTCTTAAGCCAAATTGTTGCTTCTAAAATGCCATTCGTTTCTCCTTCCTCATGCTGACTTCCTCATCTTTGCAGTATATCTGAGTGTTTCTAAACATTCACTTGATTCTCACTGATCAAGGCATACATCAGCAAATTACTATTATAGAGAAATCACAATTTGAAAAATTAAATTAAGAAATTAAGGATATGTCATTCATTCTAAATCAGAGAAAGATAAAAATTGTTAAACTGGAAATCAGAGATCCCAATTGCAGGGTTTCACTAGAAATTATGTCCCTTTAAGCTAGATTATTATTTTTAAATTTATTAATTGGATTTTCTGAAGGTGCCAAGCTAAGATTTATTGGCTCAAGTTAAAAAAAATTTGCACAGGATCAGGAGTATACAATATTGATATTCTAGGGAGAGCAATGTTTACAAAATTTAAAAATGGACACAGTAAATAGTAAACACAGGCAAACAGTAGCGTTTTTGCAGTTTAAACTAAAAAGTGTAAAAGTCGAGAGGTTTGTCGAGCCAAAAAAAAAAAATTTCTGTTTAGTTTAAAATTTTTGAGGTTTTCATTTATCCAATAAAATGCGTGAAGGTTACGTTTCTCTTTTCCTCTTTGCTTTCCATTTTTAAAAGTCTTCTTTGTTCAGTAAAGAATTTATGGATACAAAGAAAGGTGGAAAGCCTTGTAGTATATATATAGCTGTTAATTGAAGTTTAAGAAACCCTTAGATTGTATAGATGATTAATTGATTTATGAGAGAAAGCAATTGATTCTTGAATATTTATAAATATTCGATTTACCATTTATTCGGAAAGTGGAAAGACGATATATACAATTCCTTTCCGCAGATATTCAGGCATACCGTCTGTACGCTGTTTAATGTACAGTGGTTACTGTACAGTGTGCACTGTACAATGTACACTATATATTGTAAAAATCTATCCTAATAATATATTATAATAATCTAAGAGTTTATTAATATCTAAGCGGAAGTTATATAATTTTGCATGCAAGGTACATTGCGCATTTACAGCTTTTAAATACAAAATGGCGGGAATATTATTTACCAGGATTAATTGATATTTCGTAAATCATTAAATAAATCATTTCTGACAAATGCTATGCTCTCATGAAATACGAACTGATGTTGTTTAACCAGATCTCCGATCAATTCTTGTTTTCAATGTTATTTTTAATGTCTGATTGTAAAAAAAGTTTAACCCTTATCGATGGAATTAAAAGATGTACGACACTTTATGGATAAAAGATTGTTTAAAGTAAGGAAGAAAATGAAAAGAAAAAATAAATAATTTTTTTTGTTGCCCTATATAGTACATTTAATGTAGTTTTTTTATGAGGAGAGACGTCTGTAAAGAGTAAAAAGCTCGACATTATAAAAAATGCTGAAAACCTTTTATGCAAATCCACAGTAAAATCCATTAATTTTAAATTTTTCATGAAAATACTTTATATTTAAATGTCACGATACAAAAAAAATGGTGGATTTAGTGTAGTTTAGGTTTCCGTAGAACCACAGAGCAAGTGCACTATCAACAGAACTAGTGCACTATCTACAGAACTAGTGCACTATCTACAGAACTAGTGCACTATCTACAGAACTAGTGCACTACATCTACATCTACATCTACATGAATGACCCACAAGGATGAGTCTTTTTTTATATTTTCATTTTTCGCGAACACTCCCTTTAACTTGAACTTAAACGTTAACCTGAAAGTGAGCCTAAACCTAAACCTGAACCTGAACCTGCACCTGAACCTGAACCTGAACCTGAATCCGAACCTGAGCTTGAATCTGAAACTGAACCTGCACCTTGACAATAATCTGAACCCGGAACCTGAAACTTAACCTGAACTTAGACGCCAACCTAGAACTGAATCTGAACCTGAACCTGAACCTGAACCTAAGCCTGAACCTGAACCTGAACCTGAACCTGAACCTGAATGCAAATCTAAATGTTGAATCTGACCCTGAACCTGAACCTGAGCTCTAACCTAAACCTGAACCTGAACCTGAGCCCTTACCTGAACCTGAACCTGAACCTGAACCCAGAACCTGAACCTGAACCTTTATCAATGAGTGAAAATGAAGATTGATGATGAAAGATATTGAAATTTTCCCCTTCCTGTAAAATATAAAAAAATTGAATTTTGACCAAAGATTCAATATTGTTTAATATTGACCTAAAATTGTCGAACAGTTGGCTTCATGTCTTATATATTGGGTTTATCTATTTTATTTCTAATAAACTCCTGTCCAAATATTACCTTCTTTATATGTTTAACAGACTTTAAAGACTATGTAGTATGTATCCCCTCCCCCTTCCCTTATACCTTTTTTCATCTTCTACCCTATCTTCTGTTCCTCTTATAGTATTCTTACTTTTTTATATTTAATTTTTCAAAAATTCTTAATTTTTTTCCATTTTTCTTTTTTTTACTTTTCCTTCTCTAACTTCCTTATATTTTCCCATTGAATATTTCTTGTATTTTCCATTTCCCAATGCTTATTTTTCCTTCTCCCAATCCTCATCTTTTCCTTCTCCCAATCCTTATCTTTTCCTTCTCCAAATCTTTATCTTTCCTTCTCCCAATCCTCATCTTTTCTTTCTCCCAATCCTTATCTTATCTATCTCCCAATCCGTATATTTTCCTTCTCCCAATCCTCATCTTTTCTTTCTCCCAATCCTTATCTTTTCCTTTTCCCAATCCTTATATTTTCTATCTCAAAATCCTGATCTTTTCTTTCTTCCAATCCTTATCTTATCTTTCTCCAAATCCTAACCTTTCCTTCTCCCAATCCTTATCTTATTTTTTTCCCAATCCTAATCTTTCCTTCTCCAAATCCTTTTCTTTTCTTTCTCCCAATCCTTATCTTATCTTTCTCCCAATCCTAATCCTTCCTTTTCCCAATCCTTATCTTTTCCTTCTCCCAATCCTAATCTTTCCTTCTCCCAATCCTTATCTGATTCCTATGAATCGAATGATAGGATAAAAGACCTTGATTTATATGGATTGCAGGATTAAAGATTTTGATTCATGTGAAAATGAAAAAAAACTCTTACTGCCATGGAATGAGCAGAAAATGATGAAAAAGGACAAATTTTAAAGTTCAAAACAAATAAAGATATTTAGAGAACTTTCCAGGTTGCACTAGTTCGTAGAAAACAGATTAATATTTAAATATTTTCCATAACTTAAAACACACGCAAACGCGTCTGACATATTGCTGTAAAATAAGAAAACTTGAGAGAGTTTAAAAATGAAGATTTCCTTGAAAACCAACCCAGTAAATAAAGAAACAGGGTCTGCTGATGAAAAAGTAGGATGATTATATCACATTATGCAACAAAAAGAACTATTTCTCTTGAGGAGATAGATTTAAGTAACGGAATAATCCAACTTATTAGAGTAAATGTTGTAGCACGAAAAGAATACTGAAGTGGCTGATGTCTGCTGGATGGTAAAATCAGTGGGATGGATTCTCAGAATGATGTGGCGCATGGCAGCAACGATCGTTTTCTCACTGAACTATCGTTCAATAAAATAGTTCGTTCAGTAAAATCGGTCTTTCAGTAAAAATAACGATAGTATTTCCGAAAATTTGTTCGAAAAAAAATCGTTTGTTCAGTAAAAACTATCGGCGGTTTTTTTAAAAGTTTTCTCCAAAAAATCGTTAGTTCAGTAAAATGACTATCGTTTTTCCAAATCGTTTTGGAAAATTTGAGTGTTCATTAAAAAAAGATCGTTTTTTCAAGTTCGTTCTAACGATTAAAAATGGTTCGTTTTTCCCGTGCATTTTTTAAGAAAAGATAATTTTTTTGACCTCGTAACTCATTTAGTTTTCTTTTTGCAACAAAGAGAATAAGTCAAATTTATTTTTGACTTCTTTTAGGGAAGAGTTTGTAAAAATGAATAAGAAGTCGAAAATTTATCTTTTGTGAAATGGTTTTAGAATTTTTGCCTTACTAAACATCAGATTTAAAAAAGATTAATCCAAATCAAAGTCGAATTCAATTCAGGTTTGCCTGTAAGCGTAATTTCAAATGACCCCTTCATGCAAAGATATCAACGGGGTACCAGTAGTATAGCTGATTAAGTATGAATTATATATCAATGTGTTGTCAGTTTTAAAGAATAAATATATTTTCATTGGTCGTTTATGTGAAAAAATGACATGCGCATTTCTCCTACAGGAAAACATAAAGGAATCATCAGAATGAAACACTTTTAAACGTAGAATAACAATCAAATAAAGCTGGTTCAAGTGTACCGTTGTGAATCGGGCATTTTCTTCTTTGCATGGAGGGTCACTTAATATTACTTTTACAATTCCTTTCATGAACTTTAGCTGTATCTCCCCCCCCCTCCCCCTCTAAAACGAGAGAAGAAAGCCAAATTCCAAATTTCATCGAATTCTCACTTTATCTCAATATACCGATCTGACACATCACATACCATAAAACAATAAGATTGGTTCAACTCCATACATTGGCACTCAATTCGGAAAATTTCATTTTAAAAGGTAAAGTAAATTATTTTTAACCCATAGCTCAGTGTGACCAGCAATTTTGTGGAAAAGACAATGGTGAATGACCATGGACCATCAAACGTGGCGATTGTGCAGTGTACTCATGTAGGTCCATTGCTGTTTGCTTTAAAACAACATCAATGCGCATAAAATTTCTCAAATGTCGTCTTCCACAGTTTTATAGGTGCTTCTATATATATTTAGAATGTAAGGTTTTGCCGCCTATTTTGTCGTCTTCCATCAACAAATACCGCAACAGTACAAAGTAGAGAACTAACGCAGGATCATTGCGCGAGTCATTTTCATCGTGGTTCATCAAAATATGAAAAAGAAATGTTTTATGACTTTTAGATTCCTGATTTATCGAAGATGAAAGACAAATTTATAATTTGAAATATATCAAGGTTTCACCATTTTCCTGGTTTCTTGGGTCAAAGGTGAGAGAAAACTAAAACCTGAAACTATCCAAAACTATTTAAAAAACTATCAACTATATTTTAACTAAATATAACGGTCATAAATTGTCACAAACAGTTATTTTTAAATTTCTCTTTCCATAAGATTAAAAGCAAAGGATTTGAGTTCGCCACAGACTCAAATTTTCTAATCCCTTTATCTTTGCAACCTGATGGTGTAAACCTTTGATTATTTGATCGTGCAGAATTCATAGTTTGAAATATGATCTAAAGTCTACGACATTGTGTTGCAAAGAATAAGGGATTAGAAAACCGGAGTTTGTAGCAAAAACTCAATTCCTCAAAATTTTAATTAACTGAAAGCAATTTTTGAGCTGTAACTTTTTCATTTATTTGCTTGCCTAAGGCAGAAGGGTTCAACTGATTATTATTTTGGGGTAGGTTTCAAATTTATTGAAGGAATTCTCTTTTTTTAAATTAGGCTTTTTGAGCTGGGAACTATAAATTATCGAGATCAATGCTTGATCCTCTCTTTTTGTATGATCTCATGACTAATTTAGTCTCTAGATTAGTTTTCAGAGATTATAAATGCTCTCTTTAACTTTTGAAAAACCGGTTTTTAATTTTCCCGCATTGTGGTGTCATATCAATTAAACTAATGATCGATTGAACGAACGTAAGTTTTGGATTAATGTTTATTAAGACTAACGTTCAAAACGACTATAGTCCTAAAATATGATAAAATATGTTCTTTTAATAAGTTCATATTAACATGATTAAATTTATATTTGTTATAATGCTCTAAAAGTCGGCTTGTTAATAGCTGACTTCAATTGGACATTAGTCCAATCGATATAGCTTCGTATGATCGTATCTGTATTTGTAATCAAACGCATCTTTTTTAACATGTGATATCCAAGAAGAGCGGATTAAGAAGAAAATTAAAAGTTTCCACAAAGGATATTCAGATTAAGCGATCAGGATTAAGGGTATCCAATTTTAAAGTTTTCAGCTCTCACACTTCTCTTTAGTATTTTTATATTAGCTTTGCGTTATTAAATGCAAGCAAATTGTTCCCGTACATATTTTGCAGATTTTCTGAAGGCCAAAACTTTTTAATTGTTAATTCCTAGATCAACCATTGTCGTCCAAAGAATTAAAATGTTATACCCCGTGGTCTGAACCTAGCTGGGATGAGTAAAAACAGGGATCAAACACTTTTGCACATTTAAAAGTTCCTGTAGAATGTACTCGTATATCGAGATCAAGCCTACGAAATATCACTATGTCAAACAACATTTTCGACCTAATTTTTAATTTTTGCACTTCAAAATCCAATAAAAATGTGTCTAAAGTCACCCCAAAATAAGAAAACATCTGTAAAGAAATTGTATAAAAAACTGTAAGAAAAGCAACTTATTTTGCTGGTTCATGAAGTATATCCTCAATTGTAAAGCCAAGAAAGCTGAAGTCAGGGACCCGTAAATTCTAGTTGAGTGGATGGTTTCCTAATATTATGATTTACTATACTACCTTGTTCTTGGTTTTACCCCCCAACAAGTTTGTATTAAAGGGACTGGCGTTGAAATTTCAATTTTTAAATGTGTCCTTAAACTTTGATCTGATCTCGTCTTGCTTAAAAAGTGTTTAATTCTATCATTTTCCTACTTTTGCTCTGACAGAAATACTCAAGTATTTCTTTTAAACGAGAAATTACATTTGAAAATGATCCATTTTAAGAGTTAAAAACATAAATATTTCATCATTCTTTATCTTACAGTGCTTTAAAGATAAATATGTTGGGTCACGTGAAATGCAATTTGATAAAATGTGTTGGGTCGACTGTACACTGGGTAGCCAGACTGGATAGTACAACTGATTGCTTGTTGTACCGACACGGATCAACTTTTAGACCTGGGTGAATGACGTGTACAGTCCTTTTAAGTAAAATATGATAGTACGCCACGTTAACCTTGTCACGGCGTG
Source organism: Eurytemora carolleeae (assembly GCF_000591075.1). Lineage (NCBI taxonomy): Eukaryota > Metazoa > Arthropoda > Copepoda > Calanoida > Temoridae > Eurytemora > Eurytemora carolleeae. The sequence goes on from NW_019396389.1 coordinate 322,504, forward strand.
TAAACACTAATCTTAGCAGGAAAATATTAAAAAAAGAAAATGTTTTCCACAAAAAGGTAAAACATAAATCCATTGCAAATTTTTGCATTTATAAAATCCTAACCCTGAGCTGTAGATCCTGGCAGAGAATTCTTTTCTGCTTTCAACTTTTAGGTTTAAAAATATAATATTTAATTTTCTCCTGAAATGGGATTGCAAAACAGTGGTTGAACTAGCTACGACTTTTTTTAGGGAAAAATTATTTATAAAAGTTTTAAAAAAATGATAAAATTGAAGATATCTTTAGTCTGATGTATACTTTTCAAAGTGGAAATGAAGCCCCTTCAATATATCTTAAGTATATTTAAAGTGAAGTGCTCCCGCAGAAATAACATTAGGTTTAAGAAAAACCATTCGCTAGGACAGACTTTCTTCATTGTAGAAAAAAAATGTTGAAGAAATGATTACAAAGGAACTGAGTTTTAGCCACAAATTCTGATTTTCAAATCGCTATATCTTTGCAACCTAATGGTGTTAACCCTTGATATTTCAAACTATTACTATTTGATCAAAAATAATTCATAGTTTGAAATATCAAAGGCCTCTGACTTTGAAATGCTAAGATATAGGGATAAGAAAATTTGAATTTGTGAGAAAAACTCAATTTCTTTGTAATTATTTTCAAGTAGTAAAATATGGCCCAACTAAAAATAATGCTTTTTTAAAATTCAAACACAAAATATTCCGCTTCCCTCTTTTCATTACTTTTATAAATATAAAAAAAATTAATGTTTCTAATTTTTAATATATTTGATTTGTTTTTATGAATAAATAATTAGAACTAAAGGATTAACAGGTTTAGAGACAACAGTGTTCAGTATCACGACCCGCTAATAGATTTGATTCTATCTATCTATTAGAACCAAAGGATTAACAGGTTTAAATACAACAGTGTTCAGTATCACGACCCGCTAATAGATTTGATTCTATCTATCTATTAGAACTAAAGGATTAACAGGTTTAGAGACAACAGTCGTCAGTATCACGACCAGATTTGATTCTATCTATCTATTAGAACTAAAGGATTAACAGGTTTAAATACAACAGTGTTCAGTATCACGACCTGCTAATAGATTTGATTCTATCTATCTATTAGAACCAAAGGATTAACAGGTTAAAACACAACAGTGTTCAGTATCACGACCCGCTAATAGATTTGATTCTATCTACCTATTACACTGTTCTGTGGCTATTCGTTGCGTACTTGTTGAATATGATCTGTTTAATATTACAAATTTTATACAAAATTGCATATATATGAATTTTCGTATAAATTTGACACAGTTTTATATCAATTTCTCGAGACAGGAACATCAGATAGATGTCTTTATAGGTATCGTTCAATTCTCAGGTTTCAGCCCATACCTCCTTTCATTTTTCCTTTAAATCTTTAGTATCTCTAATAGTTTTTAGGAAACACAGAAGGTGGCTAAATTTTACCAAATTTTAAAGAATAATGATGTTTTTTTCTTTACTCCCTAGAAGACTATTAATTTTACAAAAAAAATGTAAGTCCATGGTCCAGTTTAATGTACTGCACGACACTTCGCCCAGAAAATTACATCAAAACTTATCTATAATACAAATATATCCATGGTCAATACACTCTTAAAAAGGAAATAAACGATATGGGTAGGGTACACTTTCCCTTTAATTCTTATGTATTTAGGGATATGGGACATGGCCGATTCACAACAGTACCATTGATACCTTAATCTGATCAAAAATGTGGAAAATATCTTCGTTTTTCTGACTCGTAAAGTAAGATTAATGTGTTTTTGTGATAAAATTTATTAAACCTCGTTCTTTAGTACACAAAAGTCATATTCAGTCTAATGACTACAGTTTGAACACTATAGTTTCAGTAAAAGTAAATATTTTCATTTACTGATTGCGCCGATTGAAGGATTAATATCTCTAATTGGATAATGAGAGAGATAGAAATATAGATGTTACCGCCATACTATTTCTATTGGCTCAGAATAGACAACAAACACATGACTGAACCCTGATTGGATCAGGCACTAATGGACTTGGCATACAGGAGTGTGAATGTATAAAACCATAAAAATGATCAATGACATAAAAACCTTCTTTTTAACAATTTCGGAAATCGAAAACAATCCCTTTAATATCAAGTTTAGCTTACCCGTAGTGCACCTCAAACATGTTAATGGGGAGAAAATATTTTATTTGAAAAATATTAAAGTTTTTATGTTTTTAATAAAAGTCAAGCACACAGGTTCATGATGCATTTCAAACCAAAAAAATTATAATTTCGTTCCCGTTGTTTTTCCGGGTTCTATCCCAGTCATCCCAGTCTCCATTCTATATTAACAGAACTTGAAATTGTCCCTACAAAAGGTCTTTTAACTTTGGCTATTTGAAATAGCAGTATTGAATATCAATATTCTACAACATCTGGTTGTAAATACATAAGGACTATAATATTATAGTATGTGGAAATTAATCAATTTCTTTGAAATTGATTTTTTTTCAGCTATGACAATCAATCTTTCACTAAAATCATATGCTGCAGATAGGAATGTACGTACGCACCACGCAGAGCCATTGTCACCTTTTCGCCAATAAAACACGTTTTTTCTGCATTTTTGAAAAGCATTTTTTTGTTGATCTTTCCCTTTTTAATTTAAATCATCGTCCTTAGCTTGAAGATTGATGACTTGACTCCAAGAATGTATTCAAATGTATAAATTTGTAAACATAAATTTAGCGGGATATCTGAGGGCAGAACCTTGCATCTTAATCCTATGACTTTAGAGCTCGGGCGGTTTATTTCCCCTCCCAAGTGGATTTAACAGTTTGGACCTTATTCCAGCCAGATGTGACTTACGATCACAATTTGAGATTTTTGCCTTTTCTTTTCTATCCTTTTTTCGGTATTTGCGGTTTAATTGAAAAAGTACAATTGAAGACAACTCCGTAAGTTTAGAAATTGTTGAGTTAAAGTCTAATTTAAGAAAGTTTAATAGTTACAAATAGATATTCCATAACTTATATGTTTGGTTAGTCTGATTGTAAAACCTTTAATATTTTAAAGGGATTGTAAAACCTTTAATATTTTAAAGGGATTGTAAAACCTTTAATAATTTAAAGGGATTGTAAAACCTTTAATATTTTAAAGGGATTGTAAAACCTTTAATATTTTAAAGGGATTGTAGAGTGAAAACGTAACTTTAGTTGTAGAGTGGCATGTCAGATTCACAATAAACCTTTGGCAAGGACGAATAAGATATCCTTGTTTATCTTGTTGAAAATTCAATGTTTTGGATCGTGGGGATTCTATAAAACGATAAAGAATGAAATGATGAGAGTTCAATACCCATTATCTTAAAAAATTCGGCCATTTTTTAACGTGTCAAATTAGATAAAAATGATAAGATATCTCAACATTGACGTGTTGATATAAGGTTTGAAGGGCATAGTGAGAATATTTGTAGCCGTGCATTTAGAGTTTAGCAAATATTCCCTTTAACACCTTCTGGTAAAGTTTTACATGAAGTGAGTTCAAACATTGTGAGAATTCAACAGTATATTGTAAAATTTTAAATTGCATTCTATAGTCTAGGCATGAATTTTCTATTTTCTAGTATCTATCAACATCCCTTCCCCCCTTTTCTTTTAAATAGCATACGGAAAAAATGGAATTATACGAAAGGATTTTTTAAGTAAAAATATTTGAAAAAAGGTGAAGATTAAAAATGCTACTCCATTTCAGGAGTTCCATCAATGACTCACACCGAAAGCAAACGATATTCGCGACTTTTTTGCAACACGTGGTTAGCAGATATCTTAAGAAACAAATGAAAAATTATTTAGCTTTTCAGGAAACAAAAGAATGATTATGAACATTTTTTGTTAAACAATATTTTAGTAAGTTTTTTTTTCTTCCTTTTAGGTGTTTTGCAAAAAATATTTATGTCCAAAAACTTTTTTCTGATCGAAAGCATTTTTTGAAACGATTTAACATTTTCTGTGATATTCAAATACGTATTTATATTGTTAATGTACAATTTATAAAGCCTCAAAAAATCATTTTTTTTGTGTGAAGTATTCCTTTGCTATTTTTTGAAGGATGAATGTTTCCGAGCTTGAGTTTCTCTGACTCCGGGTGTAGATATGATCACTGCTGGGAATGGGTTCTAACCAACTGGAGTAAAACCCGCGATACGCGGAGCCAGGATCTTTTCCCGCAAATTCTCCGGACCCGGAGTCAATTTCATCCGTCCCGTAGTTATGAACTTTCAAAGAGATTTAACTGTTTTATTTTTTAATCTTTTTTGAGCAAGATTAGAGACACCTATTTTAAACAAAATTTTATCTAATGGGACTATAAATGTAATTTCAAGTGGTTTTTCATAAATACAATGCCATGTCCTATTCACAATGGTACTCTTAAAAGCTTTGTCAAATAAAGGTTCAAAGGGTATCTTTGTGAATTGGGCATGCCCTTCAATTTTTTTAATGGAGTGTCGCTTGAAATTTTGACACCAGTCCCTTTAAACTTAGTTAAAGTTTTAAGTTTATATAAACTGCTGACAGTTTAGGTTTCGTTTATTTAAACCATTCTAAAGTTTAAAGTTTAAAACCACTAAAAGTTTCGTTTCCTAAAAACTGAAAAGGTTTCGTTAACTCAAATCCCTTCATATAGTTCAGGTTTTGTTTATTAAACTGCTAAAAGTTTAGGTTTTGGTAATTTCAAGAACATATAGTTTAGGTTTTGTCAATTTAATCTGCTATAAGTTTAAGTTTCGGTAATTTAAAGAACATATAGTTTAAGTTTTGTTAATTTAAACTTCTAAAAGTTTAAGTTTCGGTAATTTAAAGAACATATAGTTTAGGTTTTGTTAATTTAAACTGCTAAAAGTTTAAGTTTCGGTGATTTAAAGAACATGACTAAAAGTTCAGATTTCGTTATTCTATAGCACATATAGTTTGGGGTTTGTTAATTTAAACTGCTAAAATTTCAGGTTTCGTTAATTTATAGCACATATAGTTCAGGTTTTGTTACTTTAAACTGCTAAAAGTTTAGGTTTCGGTAATTTAAAGCACATATAGTTTAGTTTTTGTTAATTTAAACTTCTAAAAGTTCAGATTTCGGTAATTTAAAGCAAATATAGTTCAGGTTTTGTTATTTAAACTGCTAAAAGTTTAGGTTTCGTTAATTTAAAGCAAACATAGTTTAAGTTTTGTTAATTTAAATTGCTAAAATTTCAGGTTTCGTTAATTTAAAGCACATATAGTTTAGGTTTTGTTAATTTAAACTGCTAAATTTCAGATTTCGTTAATTTAAAGCACATATAGTTTAGTTTTTGTTAATTTAAAGTGCTAAAAGTTCAGTTTTCGGTAATTTAAAGCAAATATAGTTCAGGTTTTGTTATTTAAACTGCTAAAAGTTTAGGTTTCGTTAATTTAAAGCACATATAGTTTAGGTTTTGTTAATTTAAACTGCTAAAATTTCAGGTTTCGTTAATTTAAAGCACATATAGTTCAGGTTTTGTTAATTTAAACTGCTAAAATTTCAGGTTTCGTTAATTTATAGCTAATATAGTTTGGGTTTTTATAATTTAAAATGCTAAATTTCAGTTTTCGTTAATTAAAAGCACTCATAGTTTTTTTATTTAAGCGGCCTACAGTTTAGGTTTGTTGATTTAAATCACATACATATTTAGTTTAGGTTTTGTTAATTTTATCATCTAAAGTTTAGGTTTTGTTAATTTTAACACCTAAAGTTTAGGTTAATCTAAACTGTCGTCGTCGGGGTCGTTAATTCACACTAAAAAGTCAAAACTACAATATTTGTACAATATTTAGATTATATGCTTTACATTCTCTTCTTTGATATTTGCAGTGCCCATACTCTCAATATTGATCCTTGTTATTTTTATTATATTTTTAACTCCCAGGTTTGGGGTGAGATTATTGTGTGAAGTATAATACAAGCTATTATCTACATTTATCACCCATATAACCCATTGTTTAGGGAAAGATGCAAGCTTTTTATATTTTATTTATATTTATTAAATAACGGCAACAAAAAATGTAATCAAAATTCTACAGTAAAGTAATTAGTTGTTTAGAAACATGTCGAGAAAATAAAAAAATAACTCTTATCATCTAAAATAAGTAATCTTATTCAATTCTTAGTTTCTATAATCTCTCTTTAATCACAAAGATTATCTTCAGATTTTCTGGAATTTTTATTAAAAAGACGACATTTGAAGAATTTGAAGAAATCTGCGAACAAATTCATAGAAAATAAGAAATTCAATATAATGATGAAAAAGGAAATAATTAATTCTAACTTCGATTTATTGGCAAATTTCTTTTGAGAAATATGTTCAGCTAAACATCTAATTAGTTTACTATAAAATTTTTACTATATTTTTCCTCGTCGTTATTTAATAATTTTAAAAAACCGATTCTGATTTGTACCCACCCAAATTCATGATTTTAAAAGTCGACTTTGCGCTCAAACTCATTAATTATAGTAATTACTTATCGTGGAAACGTTTTATATGTCTCAAATGAATCCTAGAGAATTTGTCCACAACACTGCGTACTCTGTTTAACTACCTTACATAGCCGTTCTGTCCCTTTAAGTAGACCGTGTGGTTATTACATAGCTATAAAAATATGAAGAAGGTTAAAGTTTGATTAATCAACTAGTTTAATGAGATAAAAGAAGTAGTTTTGACAATAATAAGAGTTTAATTACTCCGAACCTAACCAAACTAAACTTCAGTATTGTAATCAGCAATCCTTTCCCGCAAAATTATTCTAAAGGTTTAGAAAACTGAAACCTCTTCCAAGCAACGAGCTAGTGTCTATTTAATCAGTTTATTTTTTTCGCCTAGAATGGAACAAATCCTAGTCAATTTTCAAGTAGTTTTTTTTTTAAAAACCTGACGGAAAACAGAGATATCTTTACAGTACATGTAAATTTATTTAAATCGTTGTAAATCTTCATTTAAAATTGTGTAACTTAATTTTTCGTTTTCATCTTCGTCTCTTATATTTTTTATTTGACGTCGCACGTTAAATCTTTCAGATTCTGAACAAATAACTTTTGAATGTTGCGAGCGTTTTGAGATCTGAAACAAGTTTTTTAAATAATTAAGCCTAATCTGTAAAATGTTTTTAATAAAAAGTGCTTGAAATTTAAAGGGACCGTTCACTTATTTGGGTAATTTCAGGGTAAACTAAACAGCCTATTCGCTCTTGATTGGTAATAGTCTCACTTTTTAAAGAGAAAAAGCCGATTTTTCGTCTAGAATTTGAGCGGAAAGGGACGGTCCCTCTCTATAGACACTATTTGATGTTTTTTTTGCCACAGTTGTTTTTGAAAAGTAAGACTATTACTAATCAACAGCGAATAGGCTGTTTAGTTTACCCTGAAATTACCCAAATAAGTGAACGGTCCCTTTAAATAACATAAAAACGTATATCCTGTCGACAATCTCAAAAAAATGGCAAAAACTATTGACTTACTATTTATGGTTCTCATTATTCTGTTGAACAAATGCTTCAAACTCTAATTTTCTAATCACTATAATCTTTGGAACCAAATGTTGCAGACCTTAGATATTTTAAACTATGAATTTTGTTAGATCAAATAATCTTAGTTTGAAATATCAAAGGTTTACAACATCTAGTTCTGAAGATATTGAGGTTTAAATATTTGATTTAGTTCCAAAGACTCAATTCCTTTAATTCCTGTTTTCAGTTTCAGAAGGTTCGAGTGTTGAAACAAGTTTCCTTTAGTTAGTTTCTCTGTTTGTTTGCTATCAATTCAAGTCAACGTGCTTTTCTGGATTATTTAACAGACGCCAACCCTAGAGGTTTAGGACGCAATCAAGTTATAAACAACACAATCTAAAGATCGGAATTTTTATTAGAAATTTAACACACCCTAAAATCCAACCCTATTTTTCTATACTCAAGGATGTATTCTTACCTCCAGGATAACTCTAACCTATCCTACTCCAGGATAACTCTAACCTATCCTACTCCAGGATAACTCTAACCTATCCTACTCCAGGATAACTTTAACCTATCGTACTCAAGGATAACTCTAACCTATCCTACTCCAGGATAAATCTAACCTATCCTACTCCATGATAACTTTAACCTATCCTACTCCAGGATAACTCTAAACTATCCTACTCCAGGATAAATCTAACCTATCCTACTCCAGGATAACTCTAACCTATCCTACTCAAGGATAAATCTAACCTATCCTACTCCAGGATAACTCTAACCTATCCTACTCCAGGATAATTCTAACCTATCCTACTCCAGGATAATTCTAACCTATTCTACTCCAGGATAACTTTAACCTATCTTACTCCAGTATAACTCTAAACTATCCTACTCCAGGATAAATCAAACCTATCCTACTCCAGGATAACTTTAACCTATCCTACTCCAGGATAACTCTAACCTATCCTACCCCAGGATAACTCTAAACTATCCTACTCCAGGATAAATCTAACCTATCCTACTCCAGGATAACTCTAACCTATCCTACTCAAGGATAACTCTAACCTATCCTACTCCAGGATAATTCTAACCTATCCTACTCCAGGATAATTCTAACCTATCCTACTCAAGAATGTATTCTACCTACCCTACTCCAGAATAAATTTAACCTAACCTACTCGAGGATAAATCTAACTTAACCTATACTCTAGGATAACTCTAATCTATTCTTTTCATAGATAAATCATATCGCTGGCTAATAGCGAAACAAAGATGGAAAAAGAACTATAAACATGAGCATATCAAAATACAAATTGGAGTGAAGCTTTTATCTCACTCAATTTTTTTAACAAACTTAGAAGCATATTGTACATTTTGACTATGCCCATGTTTATTGGAACTCCCTGTAGCCTTTTAGAGAATATACACTGAAGTTTATTAAAATGTGAGACAAATTTCAAGTAGTTTCTTATTTATTGCACTTAATATGTATACATGATTTTAAAGCATTGAGTCTTTGCCACAAACTCAAATGTTCCAATCCTTATATATTTGCAAACCAATGTCGTAGACCTTAGATATTTCAAAATATGAATTCTTTTGGATCAGAAAATTTAATTTTTGAATATGAAAGGTATACCGTCAGGTTGCTAAGATATAGGGACCAGAAAATAAGATTTGTTACCTAAGACTTAATTTTTTTACTAAGTTAATTTACATAATATTCAGTTACATTGCAGACCGATGGTTTTATAAATAAAATAAATAAAGTAGATTCCAGCGACTTCTTCTCTCCTCCTCTCCTGAAAATATCATGTTAGTTTTAAAGTACAAATTGTTGAAATAAAATTTAAAGTTTTAAAAGGTTTTGTAATAAAATATTGATATATTTATATTTACCTTTAAACTTCCTTCTCAAATATAAGTTTTCATATGGAACCTGAAATATGAAACTATTAAGAAAATTTTGACTTAAACCATTTTCTTTGAAAACATATGTTTTTTTTTATCATGCAAAATGCGCAATGCACAAAAAGCAACAACAAAAATGCGTACAAAAAAGAAAATAAAAACTAGCCAATACAAAGCGAACAAATTTACATGCTATATTCAAAAAGCGGGGTTGCAAAAATAAATTAAAATGTCCAATCCAGGCTATTTCATTGATAGACAGATGGTATCCAAGTTAAACCAAAATATAAATATTGTTTCTTTGTGTCAAAACTTTATTCAAATATTAAACAATTATAAAAATAGACCTATTTTCATTATAGGGTCTGTAAGCATAATTTTAAGTAACCCTCCATGCAAAAATGGCTATGCCTGATTTACAACGGTACCCTTGAAAAAGTGTTTATTCCTGAGAATTTCTCGATTGCTTCTTATAATCAAAAAATGCGCGCAGGTCACTTTCACAGAGAAATCGCAAATGAAAATAAACAGTTTAAAGGAATAATTAAAAACCTGCATTAATTAATTAATACTTGATAAGACAAAGCTTTTTAAGATATTGTTGTAAATTGGACATTGTCATCTTTGCACGGAGGCTCACTCGAAATTACGCGTACAGTCCCTTTTATCTTAAAAAATATTTCAAAATAAAAATTCTCCCCAAATGACGATGGAGAAAAAATAAAATGTGTGAGAAAATTTGTGGTTCATCATACCTTGCTCCTGTCTCCTGGGTCCAGTAGAGAGACAGGGTCAAAGGAAAGGAATTACAGAATAATTTGCGAGGAAAATAAGTCAAAGGTTCGTGTGTCTCAGGGTAGGATAAGACACACTAGGACGAAACAAGATGGATCAATGAGTATTGACAATGATTAAACCCTTTAAAAAGGATTATAGGACCATGGTTCAAGATACTTAAAAATTTAGGAAAGGTAACCAGGATAAAAAAGAAGTTCAAATACAGAATGAAATGATAACATGAAGAAAAACCAGGATACCATTCAAATATCAAATTAAAACCAGATCGAATATGACCTCGAACTAGGATAACATGAAACAGGATGAATCATTGAACTAGGATAAAGTGAAACAGGACAGTTCTTGAGGAAATTAACTAGGATATAATGAAAAAGGACGGATCCGAACTAGGATATAATGAAATAGTACTGAATTAACAAGGATATAATGAAGAAGGACGGATCAGAACTAGGATATAATGAAATAGTACTGAATTAACAAGGATATAATGAAGAAGGATGGATCAGAACTAGGATATAATGAAATAGAACGGAATTAACAAGGATATAAGGAAACAGGATCGATCCAAACTAGGATAAAATGAAAAGGGACGGATCAAAACTGTAAAAAAGAATAAAACAGGACTAATAAAACTAGAATACAATGAAACAGAACTAATCAGAAGAAGGATACAATGAAAAAGGACGGATCAGATTGGGGATACAAGGAAACAGGACGGATCGAACCAGGATATGATGAAAGAGACGGATTAGATTCAGGCTACAATTAGGGTTGTTAATCGTTTTTGAAAACGAGCGTTAAACGATCGTTTTTTTCGTTTTCCTATCGTTTTTTGTTTCGTTTTTCGATCATTTTAAAAACAATCGTTTTAAAAACTTTTTAAAAAACGATAGTTTTTAAAACGATCGGAAAACGAAACAAAAAAACGATAGGAAAACGAAAAAAACGATCGTTTTTTCAAAAAAATGAAAACGTTAACATCCCTAGCTACAATGAAGCAGGAATGATCAGAATAATGTTAGATTACCATAACAGGACGGAGAGGAATGGAATGAAATTAATTTTTTACTCTCCAAAAGATTTTTAGAACAGGTTTGATTAAAATAAATAATAAAAAGAGAAGGAGAAAATGCAGATGAAATATACAACTCTAGATAGGATAAAAAGGATAGAAAAGGAAGAATAAAATAATACGCAATAGGCATTCTAAACTAGAATAGGAAGAATACAATAATACGCAATAGGCATTCTTAATCAATATTTGAAGCAAGAACAGGATGCATATACAAAACATATTTGGAGAATACATGATGTAACTCTTCATAAAGGATAGAGTAGGAAGGCAAGGTAGGTAAAGTAAAGGTATTAGGAATAAAAATAGGAAACCTAAAATTTGAAAAATTAAATATTATTATTTAATCGATTAAATAGTAGGGATCTTTATACTTTATTTAATAACATCGGGGTTTACAAGATCATTTTTCTAATTTATATAATTTTAAAGCTTTGCCAGTATTTAATTAAGATACTTTAGTTATAAAATATAATTTACAAAAGGACTAGTTGATCTTAAATCAAAAGGAACATTTTTGATAAATATTTTAATGCCATTTTTGTATCTTTTCTCTGAAAAACATATTCTTATTGCACATGTTTTTATATGACTAGATTGCACTGTAAAGATTGTCAATAGTTTAAAACATTTCGACTGAAAAATTACGTAGTTTAAAAACTAGCTTTAATTCCTTATTGTTGTGGTTTTTCATCTCCAGGTAGTTATTAGAATAGGGAATCAGGTTCTGTGAAGAGCCCGGGTACATTTCTGTTTCTATCTTTAAAGAATAAAAGTTTTAGCAAAAATGTTTTAATTTAAAAAGTTAGAATCTGCGAAATAGAAATGTAGAACCTGAAGTATTTGAATAAAGTCCTGGAACTAGAACTCTCAACACCCTGGTATAAAACAAACTCTTCTCACAAAGTTAACATGAATATAAAGAATTCTCNCCACCCTGTCAAACTCCTTTCATCGTCTTAAATACTGAATATTATCAATCTATAGAAAAGGTTCCGAAAGAGTCTACAATCTTTATCATTTTGTTTAAAAGTATTTCAAATCTTTTAGACTTTTTAAATTTAAGATTTGCTAGGGTTGGCTAGACCTGCAATTATCGGATATTTCTAAAATCAAAGATTAATTAAAAATGTTCGTCTTAAACCTGTTGGAATAAACCCCTTTCCTCCAGAATGTATGAGAAGAGAATACCTTATTTATCCCTGAACCTCTCCCTGCTCTGTCTGTATCCCGGAGACAATCTTCTCCACCAAGATAAACTCCGAGAACTCGGAGCTAAACTGAGATCAACGGAATCCAAACTTAATCTCTCCTGAGACAAAGCCTTAACCAACTCCATCCTCTCTCCCTCCATCTTCTTCTTCATCTCCATCATCCGTCCGACCTCGGCAATATCCTTGAGTGCTTGTTTTCTCCTGAGCTCCAGCTCCTGAACCCGTCTAGTTCTCACCTCCTCATCGTTCTCCTGGATTAGATGAACCCTGGACTCATTTATCTCCGGGTCTATAATGTTGATTTCAGGACCAGAGAGCAGATCATTCAAAACCTTAACTCAAGCATTGAACTTCATTAAGTTTTTTAGTCTTTCTGGGAAATAGTTTAAAAGTCCTTTTAGGGGAGCTGGTGAGGAGCATGCTAAAAGACCTATCAGGGGAGCTGGTGAGGAGATGCTAAAAGACCTATCAGGGGAGCTGGTGAGGAGCATGCTAAAAGACCTATCAGGGGAGCTTGTGAGGAGCAAGCTAAAAGACCTATTAGGGAGCTGGTGAGGAGATGCTAAAAGACCTATCAGGGGAGCTGGTGAGGAGCATGCTAAAAGACCTATCAGGGGAGCTGGTGAGGAGCATGCTAAAAGACCTATCAGGGGAGCTGGTGAGAAGCATGCTAAAAGGCGTCTTTTTATGAGGGGAGGGGGTTCCTTTTTTAAAAAAAAAAGATAGTTGGGAATCCTCATATTAATGTTTATGTTGAATCTTTTTGTGATTTTACAAAGGAACTGAGTTCTTGCCACAAACTAACTTTTCTAATCCCAATATCTTTACAACTCGATGAAATAGACCTTTGATATTTCAAACTTAGACTATTTGATCCAACAGAATTCATAGTTTGAAATATCAAAGGTCTACAACATCGGGTTGCACAGATATAAAAATTTAAAAACAAGAGTTTGTTGCAAGAACTCAGTTCCTTTTATGATTTTTTTGTCATTTAAGTCGGATGAAGGAGGAGGGGGGGGGGGGGGTGAGCCCATTTAATTTTAAGTAAATCTTTATGAAGGTGGATAAGGGATTTATGATTTTTCAATATCTCTCCTGTTTCTGTTTAGCAGCAATAGTCTCTAGAATATTAAGTCTGGATCCTGTATTTGCAGTCTCTATGTTCATATCATTAAGTGCCTCCTCGATATTATCAATAATCTCAGACTGCTTCCTGGAAACTGATTCTAGCTCAACCAATCTCTCCTCAGTAAATATATCGTCAGGTCGCTCTTTTTCCAGTCCAGCTTCTAAAATTAGGATTATTATTATTTTATTAGTTTACTGCGAATATTTCCTATTCAGAACCTGAATTAATGGAATTTATAGTTCAAAGTTTTGTGACGGAGAAATTATAATTGACCATAAATACTCAGGCACTTGTAATTCTCATTTCTTTCAAAATTATAAAACGGAGAATCAAGCAAAGCTAGTATTAACCCCCCTCCTTCATACATCCATTCCCCTCAAAGCATCCCCCCTTATTATAACCATTCTCCCCCCTCACCATCCTCTTCCTTCCATTTTTCTCCATTGAAATAGATTAGTTTCGTTCCATTTAGATTCATCTTGATATTTTAAAATTAAATCTTTTAAATTCCAACCATTTCCTATCAAGGAGAAAAAGATTGCAGAGCTGTGCCAGGGTTTTCACATTTGGAACTAAATTTCAAAAACTAAACACTAAAACTTCAAGATGTAACACCCTATCTACCAAAACTTCAAGATATAACGACCTATCAACTAAACGGTTAGAAGTTTAAGAACAGTGACTTTACGTTTAGGAACACCGTTAGAAGTTTAGAAACAGTGGCTAGATGTTTAGGAACATTGGCTAGAAGTTTAGAAACAGTGGCTAGAAGTTTAGGAACAATGACCAGAGGTTAAGGAATAACAGCTAGAAGTTTAGGAACGATAGCTAGAATTTTAGGAACAATGGCTAGAAGTTTAGAAACAGCGGCTAGAAGTTTAGAAACAGTGGCTAGAAGTTTAGAAACAATGGATAGATGTTTAGGAACAATGGCTAGAAGTTTAGGAACAGTGACTAGAAGTTTAAAAACAATGGCTGGAAGTTCTGAAACAATAACTAGAAGCTTAGAAACAGTTACTAAAAGCTTAGAAACAGTTACTAAAAGTTTAGAAACAGTTACTAAAAGTTTAGAAAGAGTAGCTAGAAGTTTAGAAACAGTGGCTAGAAGTTTAGGAACAATAGCTAGAAGTTTAGGAATAATAGCTAGAATTTTAGGAACAGTAGCTACAAGTTTAGAAAAAAAGGTTATAAGTATAAAAACAATGGCTAGAAGTTTAGGAACAATGCTAGAAGTTTAGGAACAATGACTAGAAGTATAGAAACAGTAGCTAGAAGTTTAGAAGCAGTAGGTAGAAGTTTAGGAACTATGGTAACAAGTTTAGGAACAAGAGCTAAAAGTTTAGTAATAAGGCTAGATGTTTAGAAACAATGGCTAAAAGTTTACGAACAATAGTTAGAAAATTAGGAACCATAACTTTATATTGAAGAACTGTACCTAATCGTTTAAGAACCTGCTCCTGAGCTTGAATAGCATCCTCTAGACCTTTTATTTTCTCATTCTGTTCCATCTCGCCAATAAGCTGCTGCAACATGGCTTCCTGCTTCTGTAGCATCAGTTGGTCAGATCTATTCTTCTGTTCAGATCGAACCTGCTCCGGGTTCCTGATTCTTTCTCCCTGAAAGATTCCTGATGGATCATCAAAGTTGATATTAATGTTATCTCCTCCGTTCCCACCTTTTGTCTGAGGAATTATCACTATTTGTGGATACTGAGCATTATTGACTATTTTTGTCTTTGTGACAATCCTATCCTGGTTTTCAACTGGTCTAGTATTTGGTTTGCGTCTTCGTTTTTTCGGAGCCTGATTGTTTATCATCCCACTTAGTGCTGATAAATGGAGTCTTGGAGCAGGATCTTGGATGGCTTCGTAATCATAATCAGGGTTTGGATTCTCCGGGACGAAAGAAAGTTTGGGTTTCTCCGAGTCCTGTGATTCATGGGATAAATCTAGGGTTTCAGTAAACTCTGGGACAAGATGGTTAGCTGGGAGCCTTTGTGGTGAGGGTGGGCCTGGAACAGGTTCCTGAGCTGATGGTGGCAAGATGCGGGATGGAAATGGGGGAACTGAGTTGAAGAGAAAGGATTCCTGATCTGCTAATCTTATTGGAGAAGAACTCTCCGGACTCGCACTGAATATATCCATGAAGGAGGTTCCAGGTGCTCCAGGAGGGCCTGCCGGGCCCCTCAACCCTTGCTCTCCTCTAACTCCAGGGTGACCTCGAGGACCCTGAGGTCCGGGGGGACCAGGAGGTCCAGGGGGTCCAGGTATTAATCGAATATTTTCCTCTAGATTCTCAATAACTCCAACATTATCCTGAAAAAAATAAACTGCATTTATCCTTCGTAAAGACAAACTTTTAAATTAAAAGACTTTTAACTCTCTTACCTGGTTAAAACGTTGCTTCTGTTTCAGAAGCTGAGCAGCTTTTCTGATATCCCAAGCTTGGTTCGGTACTTGGAACTCATCCCTACTCAGTTCATTAAGTAGGCGCTGGAGTTCTGTTTCCTGCAACCTCATTTTCACCTTATTCATCTCCTCTACCTTCTTATCGTCCTCAACCTTCTCATCGTCCTCAATCTTCTCATCGTCCTCAACCTTCACATCGTCCTCAACCTTCTCATCGTCCTCAACCTTCTCATCATCCATGTATTCTTCTTTTGTCCGGAATAAATCTACATAGTTTCTTAATCCGATTAGCTGCTCAACGTCTATATTAGGTTTGTAAGTTGAGGCCTGAATGTTCTCCGTCGTGGTTTTTTTGCCACCGGAGCTAAATTCATTCCCAGATACTAATTCATCTTTGCTCAGTTGTGCTAGGAGGTCTTGGATGTTTGAAGTTGTCAAACCCTTAGGGGTTACCTGTTCAACCTCCTCCTCCTCCTCCTTCTGTTCATTTAGTGGTTCCTGGTCTGTCCTTAGCTCGGGTTCTCCTGGCTCTGGAGTTCCTGCAAGGAACATATTTTTTGATGGCATTATTTTATCTCCGTTCTTCCATTTCCTGAGATTGTGAAAATTTCCCTCTTTAATAAAAAATTAACTTTTGAATCTCACAGCCCCCACCCCTTCCTTCTCAAATCTTTTTTCAATTGTCTATACCCTCCCCCATACAATCATCAAAATAAATGTATTAAAACTTTTCTTCCTTTTCATTAGAGCCTATCGATCCTTTTTTAATTTGAGTGAAACGAAAACATTCTCAGAATCCTACTTTTAATTTAAATAATATTTATTTTTCTAATTAACTAGTTCATGCAACTGTGTAACGTGCAGTTGGTTCTCGGTGAAACAGAAAGAATATTTTCTTTTGGAAGATTTTAACATTCCTAAACTTATCTCCGCTCTCCCGTATGTTCCACAAGTCCGGAGAAACGGTTTCGGAGGATAAACCGTTCTCCTCGAGTAATTTCTGCAGATCAGACAGTTTTATTTGTTGTTTGGGTTGTTGAGATTTATCTGCAGGTTGGGTTGATTGAGGTTTTATATTCCAAGTTTTCTCTGGTTTAGTGTCAACACTAAGTCCGTTGAGAGAAAACAAATTCTGCAAGCTTTCTAATTCTTCGGAATTAATTTTATCCTCTTTATTCAGTTTTTGCAAAGATTCTTTCAACTTTTGTGCACTTTCTCTTATATTCCACGGAGTTTTAGGAGTAGTTAATTTCAACTTATTACTCTCAAGTAGTTTCTGCAATTCGGATAAATTAATTTTAGAAGATTTCTTCTCCTCGTGTTGGGACGGAGACGAATGTTTCTGATGGGAAATCCCACTTAACGATGGAGATGTTTCCTCTCTAATATTCCCCTTGTTCTCCGGAACTTTTGGTTTTAGAGAATCACTCAGCTCTAGAAGCTTAGAAATTTCTGCTCCAGACACTTGTTTAGACTTGAACTTATCGGAGCTCTCGCGAATATTCCAAACAGAATCCGGCACATTTTGGGCAAGAACACCGCTCAGCTGGAAGAGTTCTTGCAAATCTGTTGTTCTGAGTGTGACTGCTCCGGCGCTATCCTTGATATTCCAAAGAGTTTCAGGAATCCTGGGATCCAAAGATCCACTTACTTCAAACAACCTCTGAAGGTCTGTGGCTTGAATTGAAACCATATCCGGGTCCGTCTTTGGAACAGGTCTGATCGTCCACGCGGTTTCGGGAGATTTTTCTTTTAGGCTTTGCTCAGACTGGAGCAACTTTTGAAGATCTGTGGTTCTAAGTGTAACCGTATCAGTTTGAGGTCGAATATTCCAGACACTTGCTGGAACCATCGGTCTTAAGTCTGGGTGAGATTCGAGTAATTTTTTAAGCTCGGTCGATTTTAGAGTTACAGTTTCAGTCGTCTTCTTCTGAGAAAAGTCTTCTGTTAGTAGAAGCCTCTGGAGATCTTTAGTATTAACCTTGATAGAATCAGGTTGAGGACGGATACTCCAGACATTCTCCGGTACCATAGGTTTTAGGTGAGGATGGGATTCAAGAAGTTTCTGCAATTCAGTAGTTTTTAAAGTCATGCTATCAACAGAGTCTTCCTGGAACCCCTTTTCAGACTGTAGGAGATGTTGAAGATCTGTAGTTCTCAGGGTTACCTCTTCAGCCTGGGCTCTAATATTCCAAATACTCTCTGGAACTATTGGTTTTAGTTCTGGGTGAGATTCAAGAAGCTTCTGAAGATCGGTTAATCCAATATTTTCTCTCTTCAAGTCAAGGTTTGGGGATTTATCCTCTGCAAAAATGAGTTTTTCAAAATCTTTTGTCTTCACTGTTATAATTTCAGGTTGGGGTCGAATACGCCAAACCTTCTCAGGAACCATTGGTCTCAGGTTGGGGTGGGACTCCAATAGCTTTTGTAATTCCGTAGATTTTAGGGTTACAGTTTCAGGTACACTAGATCCAGGACGGATAGTCCACGCATTTTCTGGAGACTTGTCCCTTAAACTGTCTGATTGAAGTAGCTTTTGAAGATCTGTGGTTCTAAGAGTAACAGTTTCTGGTTTGGGTCGGATATTCCAGATACTTTCTGGAACCATTGGTTTCAAATCAGGATGAGTTTCAAGAAGTTTTTGTAATTCTGTGGATTTAAGAGTTACAATCTCAGCTACGTTCTTTCTAAAATTCCAGGGTTGGGACGGAGTTTCAGGAGTTAAACCATGTTGCTCAAGGAGGGTTTGAAGATAGGTTTTCTCCGGTCCAGGTTTCTCCATTTGAGATTCATCTCTCATACGCTCTCCAGGTCCGTTCCTGTACGAAGAGAACTTGACTCATACATGAATAAAGAAAATTTCGGGAAATATCATTTCTGTGAATTTGATACGTGAACTTTAGACAGGTTTTCCTAGGCTTGGTTTTACATATTTATAATAAATTACATTTCATTGCTCCCACATGTTGGTACATGTTGGTACATGTTGGTACATGTTGGCAAGATACCAAATAGATAACTTTAAAAAATAAACTTTATTTTTTCCAAGTAAAACATGGCTAATTATAGAAAAAAATTAAATCGTAATTATTTTGTATAATTAGGGGTTTTGATTGTTCTTCAATCAACTTAATCTAGGAGGAATTATCAAGTTCTTTGCCTGGTTTGCTCCGGTAGGTTCTGTAACCTGGTTCCATCTCTAATATTCCAGGGTGTATCCGGGGCTAACTCATCTCTTAATCCCTCTGAGATCGATAAATTTGATAAAGTTTTCAAATATTTTGTTTCATTTGGTCTTAAGAAAAATTGGAAAGGAATTGAGTCTTTCCCATAAACTCTGATTTACTATTCACTATATCTTTGGAATCAAATGTTGCAGACCTTAGATATTTCAAATTATGAATTCTGTTACATCAAATAATCTGAGTTTGAAATATCAAAGGTTTACAACATCGGGTTCTAAAGATATTGGGGTTTAAATATTGGATTTTGTTCCAAAGACTAAATTCCTTTTAACCTAGGACTAGTTTGAAACGTTATCAAAACTTATACAGATAGGACATCAGATACGCAGTTGTATAATATATATAGGACATCAAGAATCAAAGAATACACAGATAGGATTTCACGTATGGTAGTTGTATTATAGATAAGACATCAGGAAGCAAAGAATATACAGATAGGACACCAGATATTGCAGTTGTATATTAGATAGAACATCAGGAAGCAAAGAATATACAGATAGGACACCAGATATTGCAGTTGTATATTAGATAGAACATAAGGAAGCAAAGAATATACAGATAGGACACTAGATATTGCAGTTGTATATTAGATGGAACATCAGGAAGCAAAGAATATACAGATAGGAAACTATATATTGCAGTTGTATATTAGTTGGAACATTAGGAATTAAATGATAAAAAGATAGGACACCATATATCGTAGTTGAGATTATATTTGTATGATATATATAATTTTATAAACTTGCAGATTTTTAGATTTTTTCCTTCTTCATCATTTGATTTTTTTTACGGCCCGATTCCCTACAGTATAAGTACGTCCAGAAGTTGTATTGTACAACATTTACTGAACTACAACTACATATCTTGTCTTATCTGTGTAATCTGTGCAGGAAAAAAGTGGCCAATTAATAGTAATGGTTTCTGCAAATTTAAACAAAAACTATTATTAAAGTTTAATTGTATATGATGAAAACATTAATTATTTATCGGATACCTAGCAGTCTCTGTAGATCAGTAGATTTAGGAGTAGGATTTATCAAGCGGGTTGGGTTTGTACCCGGAGAAACTGTCACAGATTGAAACGATTCCCGGATATTCCAACCCCCTCCATCCGGGGCCCTGAACAGTACATAGTACACCAGCAATTAAATCTGTTCATAGTACACCCAAATTTCTGTTTCAAGTACAAGGAATTGTGTTCAACATTGTAAAATAAGAATATTTAGGAATATTTAGAATTTTTGAGACTCTGCATCACAATTCTAACCGATTTCAAACTACAATTTACATATCTTAGAATTAGAGATGGGGAAAACTTTATGGTTCGTTCCTACACATTTCAGGTTTTCTCGCTTCAGATGTTTCTGACAAGCTAGCTTTTATTACGTTGAACATATTTACTAAAAAGATGATAAACAAAATTTAACCGATCCGTTTAATCTTTTTGATTTGCCTTCTTCTTTTTTGAACAATGTCGTGACATAATTGTCTAGTCCGATATATCATTGCAACCCAATGTAGATAATTTCAACTATTTACGAACTCAGTAAGATCAAATAACCTAGTTTGAAATATTTAAGGTCTACGCCATCAGGTCACAAAGATGTGGGGATTAGAAAATTCGAATTTGTGGCAATACCTCAAAAATATCTCCGATTCTTGTGTAATAAAAGACAAACCTTGAATGTTTAAAACGTCCATTTCTACATGGAATTCATGGGTTTAGGCTAAACTTGTGGTTTAGTGAAATATTTGCAAAGATTTTGTATTGAAACCCTGGACTTAAGGATATAAGTTAAATCTCGCCTGAACTCTTTATCTGAGAAATGTTGAATAAGATGACGTAAATCTTCTCCGGTTGGTTGGAGACGGTTCTCCTGATAGGAACAGAATTAATTAGGTTTGGGTTTAATATATCTCAGATTTTAGGTCAGGATATATCACGTTTTAGGTTCAGGATATATCAGTTTTAGGTTCAGGATATATTATCTTTAAGGTTCAAGACATATCAGGCTTAAGTTTAGGATATATCAGGTGTAGGTTCAGGATATATTATCTTTAAGGTTCAAGACATATCACGCTTAAGTTCAGGATATATCAGGTGTAGGTTCAGGATATATTATCTTTGAGGTTCAAGACATATCACGCTTAAGTTCAGGATATATCAGGTGTAGGTTCAGGATATATTATCTTTAAGGTTCTAGATATCTCAGGGTTTAGGTTCAGGATATATCATGTGTAGGTTCAGGATATATTATCTTTAAGGTTCAAGACATATCAAGTTTAAGTTCAGGATATATCAGGTGTAGGTTCAGGATATATTATCTTTAAGGTTCTAGATATCTCAGGGTTTAGGTTCAGGATATATCAGGTGTAGGTTCAGGATATATTTAGATATCTCAGGGTTTAGGTTCAGGATATATCAGGTGTAGGTTCAGGATATACCATCTTTAAGGTTCAAGACATATCAGTCTTAATATCAGAATATATCAGGTTAAATTCAAAATCAG
Organism: Eurytemora carolleeae; assembly: GCF_000591075.1. NCBI lineage: Eukaryota > Metazoa > Arthropoda > Copepoda > Calanoida > Temoridae > Eurytemora > Eurytemora carolleeae. The sequence continues at coordinate 344,336 of NW_019396389.1, forward strand.
GTTCAGGTTCAGGATATATCATACAAACAAAAGGTTTAGTTTCGGAATATATCAGGTTTAGGTTCATACATCATGTATAATGTTCAGCTTTATCAGCTTAAAGGTTCAGGATATATCATTCTTAGGTTCAAGACATATCAGGTTTAAGTTTAGGATATATTAGGTTAAAGTTTAGGATATATCAGGTTTACATTCAGGATATATCAGGTTCAGGTTCAGGATATATTATCTTTGAGGTCAAGACATATCAAGTTTGGTTTCGGAATATATCAAGTTGAGGTTCAAGATTAATCAGGTAAAATGTTCAAGGTATGTCAGCTTTAATGGTTCAGGTTATTTATTAGGTTTGGGTTCAGGATGTTTCGGGGATTGGTAAAGTAAATATAATTATATGTTCAAGATATATTGGTTTTAGATTCAGGATTTTTACGGATTCGGTTAAAGATACATCAGATTTAGGTTCAGGTTAAAGAAATTTCAGTTTTAAGTTAGACATATTAGATTAGGGATAAATGAGGTTAAGGTTCGTAATGTGGATTTCTTCCCTCAAAAAGTAACTTTCAATAGGAATCAGTTTCCCAGCAATTTTTATTAAAACCCTTTTTAAAATAAAAACAAATTAATGCATTTTTATGCAGTTAAAGTTTCTTAATTAAATCAACAAATTCCTTCTCAACAACATCAGGGTTTCTGGGTTTTATTAAGAATTAATATTTTAATCTGATGTTTTCTTATTTTTTTTAGTTGCGGTGAAACTGAAAAGCTGTTTTTTGTTCCACCAGGAAATATTTCAAGATTGCAATGTAATGGTTCGGACTGCGGAGTGCACAGTGCTGATCATAATTAAATAATTACAGAATCCAACCCGGTAAAAGAATAAAGCTATTGATGCCGGAAGGGAGGAAGGGGGGGGGGGTAATTTATTATTGTTTATACCTTGAGAAGTGTGGACTCATTGAAGCCTGCAGGATTCCTAAACTCTGAAACCTGGTTCTGATTAGAACCCGGAGCTGGGGAGAGGAGAGGGACGGGGGTTCTAGGTTGGGTTCATAATATAAATACTTTGCTTAAGCTTCTGTAATTTAAAGATTTAGTTATGTCCTTCCTTCCTCCTCCAGCAACCCCTGGAGGACTAAACTATAGGAAAACTATTGCAAAATTATTTGTAATTCTTTACTAAACAATATTCCTCATCTTTCCATTTATATTTCCCTGTCAGGGTTAGAGGACGGTATTATCCACTCTCCAGCAGGAACTTCTTTCCCGTCCAGAACCTGAGATTGTATCTTCCAGGTCCCGGAGTCAGGAACCTTAAACTCGTCCTGGTTTATCCCTGCCAGAAGCTTCTGGAGCTGGTTCTCCTTTAACTTGATTTGATGAAGAAGTCTCTGTTTCTCCAACTGACTCCCTTTTTCCTTAATCTGACGGAGCAATTCCTCCTTTGTTGCTGCTAAAACATGATTAGACATGGGTTTACTATCCGCTGAGTTAGTAGTGTTAGTTTTTGAATTAGATTTTGAAATAAAGAAAGAGATGTCATCATTGCTAGTTTTAAATCCTGAACCTGGAAGAAGAAGGTTGGGTGTGTTAGTTATTAGTTTAGTGGAAATCATATTATTTGTTAATTTCTCAAAGTTTCCTGAACTTTTCATCGGAGCTGGAGTTGTACTTAATCTGGGATCAAAATAGACTGTCGTTGGTTGAGTGGAGGCGGAGAACCAATCCTGGGTAGGTTTGGTAGTACCCTCAGTGGGAAACCTCCAGGACGGAGTAGTTGGGACGGATCCAGGAAGACTAAGTAAAAGAGGAAAGGTATGGATAGAAGGAGAAGGATGGGATGCACTATTTACAGAGAGTGAAAGGTGATTTCCGTCAGACGGGAGAAAATTATTTTTGGGAAGGTTTGCTAAAGATGCAAGTGAAGAGGGTGCATTAACTACAAACCCCGTTATATTACCATTACTGAACAAGCACGGTTTCCAGTTCCTATCCGCAGTGTTTAAGTGTATACATAAATCAAGATCTGAGGAATTAAATGAACCGAGAAGTTGTGACTCCTCAGCATTTATAAAGTCAATGTTATTTTCTGCTAAGTGCTCAGTATATTTATGGACCTGGATAAACTGACCTGATTCAGAACGTTTAACCCTTGCACCCCGGAAAAGAGTTAAGGACTTTACATCAGGATGGGCGGAGAGAGGAGAAGGAAAGAGGTCAGGAGGAGGAAGAGGATGGTTTCCAGGAACAAGGATGTGAGCTGCTCCGGGATGATGAGGAACAGGAGGGGGATGATCAATGGATTTCGAATGATGGGGTTGGTAATCATCATACGGGAGGTAGTGGAGAACATAACCAGGATCAGGGAGAGATTTGTAATCCTTGTTTACATACTCCGGCATCTTAGGTTTGTAAGTGGTGGGATGATAATCTGGTTTAGGAGTAACATAAACTGATGGTAGGGGGTGTGATCCGATCCCAAATATCTCCTCTAATGATCCACCATTATGGGGCGGAGCGTATCCGTGTCCAGATTCATGATAGACAGGTTCGGGTGCATGATATTCAGGTTTAGGTGCATGATATTCAGGCTTGGGTACATGGTACTCCGGTTTGGGGGCATGATATTCAGGCTTAGGAGCATGATATTCAGGTTTTGGCGCATGATATTCCGGTTTTGGTGAATGATATTCAGGTTTTGGCGCATGATATTCAGGTTTAGGAGCATGGTATTCAGGCTTGGGTACATGGTACTCGGGTTTGGGAGCATGATATTCAGGTTTAGGTTCAACATATTTTAGCTCTGGAGGATGCATAACTGTGATGATATGATGTTCAGGCTCATGGTAGGAAGGTTTCACTGCAGGATGATATTTGGTTGGAACCCCAAATATCTCCTCTAATGATGCTCCATGTTCAGGTTTAGGATATCCGGAGACAGGGTGATCATAAACTTTTGGTGGATGATAAACAGGAGCAGGTTCGGCATAGGTATCAACTACATGGTGGTCAGGATGATGAATAGAATGCGCCATATGTGGATACTTCTCCATATAGTAGTTTGGCATAGGTATACCAAATACATGCTCTAGACTGAAGGGATGACCCGCCATTTTTGCTGTAGGAGGTATATAATCTCCGGTAGGATGTTTAAAGTCCGGCGCATACTCAGGTACGTGGTATCCCGGAGTAGGAGGGGCGTAGGCAGGTTCAGGGGCGTGGTATTCCGGAGTAGGAGGGGCGTAGGCAGGTTCAGGGGCGTGGTATTCTGGAGTAGGAGGGGCGTATGCAGGTTCAGGGGCGTGATATGCCGGAGTAGGAGGGGCGTATGCAGGTTCAGGGGCATGATAAACTGGTGTGGGAGGGGCATAGGCGGGTTCAGGTGGGTGGTATGCAGGAGTAGGAGGAGCGTGATAAACTGGAGTTGGAGGATGGTAGGCAGGTTCAGGATTATGGTAGGCTGGATGTACAGGATGGTACGGAGCAGGAGTAGGGTGGTATGGAACAGGAGTGGGATGATACGGAGCAGGAGTGTATCCTGGTCCAACTCCAAAGATCTCCTCTAGGGTTCCTCCGTGAGCAGGTTTAGGGTACCCGGAGATAGAATGATGAGGAGTTGGAGTATAGTGTCCTACATCTCCTTTAGACTCTATCAGGATTGGAAGACCATGCGAAACCGTCTTTGGGGAGTGATGGATATCATGAGGATCGTGATGAGCTTCTTGTGGTGGATGGTGTGCTTCATGAGGTGCGTGATGCGCTGCATGTGGAGCATGATGTGCCTCATGAGGAACATGATATTCTTCTCCATGAACCTGATGATGTTCTTTATGAACTGCATGATGAGTTCCATGATCCAGTATTCCGTGACTTATGTGATGAGTTGGGGTAGAGATAGTAACATGATGACCACCCAGAGGTGCTGGAGTTGGAACCCGAACCAAGGCTACAGGGGTGATATGTCCATCATGGTCAATTACCAGGTGTTCTTCATGAGCAGGATGATGAGGATGATGCTCACCATGACCAGGGAGAAGGTTGGGGTCTGCTTCTCTTTTCGTTCTCTCTTCAAGTTTTCCGTCCCACTTAACGCTCTTCTCAAAGTTAGAGAAGAATGATCCTACCGGAGGGAATCCAAGGTTGGACGGAGTTGGATATGGTATCTCCGGATAGGAAGGACTATGCGGAAGATTTCTTAAACCCCCTTCGGGTTTTTTCTTTCCACCTTTTATTTTAGCGTCGGGTTTTTCCACTGTGGTTTCGTTACTAGTGAGTTTCTCTGCTTGAGGAAAGACTGCTTCCTCTGGTTTAGGTGTAGTTCTTGGTTTATCTCCATCCTTGTAAACTCCAGTAGCCTGTAGGAGCTGGGAGAAATGTGATGGTCCCGCTGCTAGACTGGAGGAACCAGGATACGGTCTATACAATCCAAAACTTCAATATTAAAGGATTTTAAGGGAAAAAAAAACAAAAAATGTTAACAATAACTTCTTTAATACATTTATTTAAAAGTTTTAGGATACATTTAGGATTGTTTTAGTTTTGGAAGAATAAAATGTTTGTTTTGGTCTTTACCCTAGAGCTAGGAACAAGATTGAGAGGTAGTGAAAGCAAACCTGAAAAATTTTTAAAAATTAATATTTTTTTAATTAAAAGTTGTGCTACAGTAAAACGTGGTTTTAATCAATAATTTTTTTATTTTAACAGAAATGAATTGAAACTTTGCCACAAACTCTTATTTTCTAATCCCTATATCTTTGCAACCCAATGTGGTAGACTTTTGATATTACAAACTATGAACTCTGCAAAATCAAATAATCAAGTTTTAAATATCACAGGTTTACACTATTAGATTGCAAAGATATAGGAACTAGAAAGTTTAAGTTAGTGGCAAAAATTTAATTCATTTGTAAATTAAAATTCTAATATAATAAAACAAGCAATTCATACATATGTTCCCTATAGCTGGCCAAGCGCCTGGACCAAATGGGCTGCATTTTTTTGTGGACACTCATGGGAAGCGGGGGTAAAAAGAAAAAAAATTCCATTTTTTTTGTTTAAAATTTTTTTTCAAATATTTTTTTACGGGCAACGTAATATTTTTTTTCAAATCTTTTTTTAACGTGCTTTCTGCTAGTAATTAATAAAATATTTCAGAACAAATATTGCTAATTAGAAACAAAATTAAACTTAATTAGCTTAACAGCCATATGAAAATGTCCTCTGATAACTTATAATTAATTTTTCTCCTGATAATAAATTATCTAAATTTCTAAAAATATCTCTTCAAATAGTTTATCTTGAAGAGACTAACCGATATAAATCTAACCCTCTTCCTCTCTTCTTTAAACTATTTTATCCTAAGGAGTAGGGATTGAACCATAATATCTCATCCTAGTCTGTCGGAGAACTAATCGATTTCCAAACAGCATTAATTCAAGTACTGATAAAACCCAAATCTATCTTAAAAGCAAAAATATTCTTATTTCAATCTTCTTCAGGATGAACTCAACTGATTTTGAATCGATGCTGTTAGGGTAAACTGATTCTCGATCACGAGAAGCTTATCTTATTCTTTATTATATGTTTCACTATAATAATTTGTAGATTTAAATATTTTGAGTTAAAAAAATAAACCGCAAATACCAGCTAATTAATGTCGTAAGTCCTAAAACCTAAGACAGTTCCTGTTGTGAATCGATGACTGCAAATGTTTACATGAAGAGTCACTTGAAATTAGATTACCATTAAACTGTACACACTATATAACACCACTGGTTTTTAATCTTAATAATTAGATCAAAATTAAGAGTTTTTCCAACCATATTTGCCTTTGCAAAATAATTATGAAACTTAGTATTTAAAAGATTTCTTGTTGATATTATTTTCAAGAAATTTTATCAAAGGGCTCCTGAAAATTATAAAATTGAATTAATTTTAAATCATATTTAGGGTCTCGTTAAGCTGATTAAGGCTTACTTTTAAAAACAAATTTAACTTTACCATAATCCTCTTCTCTAAATATTCACGATAAAAAAGAAAAAGAAAAACTGCAAAATTGGAAAATATTTTTTTTGCTAAACTTTGAGTTTTTAATACACGAGATTAAAAAATTGTTGGAAAAATTAAAAATAATTATCATCTGTTATCATTAGAAACTATAATAGATTTCTTTTTATTAAAAAATTTCAATATTTTCACATTTATTTATATTTTTTAAGTTTTGAAATAATTCACCGTAAAAATATTATGATTCCACTCAAACATTTCATTAAATGTCAAATCTTTACCCATGATATTTGGAAACTAAATTGAAAAATGTTGAGTTTTTTGTAATATTCTTTTTCCTGAGTCCCCCTGCACACGTCGGATCCTGTTTAGATCTTCTGCTTGAGAAAGAAAGTAATTCGATTATGATAATATCTTTTCTCCGAACCCTAGCCAGGAGTAAGGATCAGGATATAATATCTTGTATCTGAACCCTAGTCAGGAGTAAGGATCAAGATATAATATCTTGTATCTGAACCATGGTCAGGAGTAAGGATCAGGATATAATATCTTGTATCTGAACCCTAGTCAGGAGTAATGAGCAAAATATAATATCTTGTATCTGAACCCTAGTCAGGAGTAATGAGCAAAATATAATATCTTGTATCTGAACCCTAGTCAGGAGTAATGAGCAGAATATAATATCTTGTATCCGAACCCTAGCCAGGAGTAAGGATCAGGATATAATATCTTGTATCCAGGAGTAAGGATCAGGATATAATATCTTGTATCCGAACCCTAGCCAGGAGTAAGGATCAGGATATAATATCTTGTATCTGAACCCTAGTCAGGAGTAAGGATCAGGATATAATATCTTGTATCTGAACCCTAGTCAGGAGTAAGGATCAGGATATAATATCTTGTATCTAAACCCTAGTCAGGAGTAAGGATCAGAATATTATATCTTGGATCTGAATCCAAGTCTGGAGTAAGGATCAAGATATATATATCTCTTTCCTTTAAGTGCTTTAACACCTCGCCCGAAAATGTTTATTTCTTATTTATATTCATTTTATAAATCTAAATATTCGCGTGTGATTGTATTGACCTTTAATCAAGAATGTTTTATGGTTAAATAAACATATTTTTATATAAAAATTGCTTGTCTTTTCGCACGATGTTATAAACTTACATAGAAGTCGAATTTCAGAAAAATAACTTAAGAATTTCGTGTTTTTGTTTTTGTGCAATGTCTTATCTAATTCTGAAGTACTGCTCTCTAAAACTTTTCTTTTGTAATTTCTAGTATAAATATAAAATTGTAATTTAATTAAAAAATATATTTTTTAAATCACTTTAATGGTAGAAGCACTTTATACTGTTCTAATTGGTTGAATTTTAGGTTTAAAGTGTTATATTACAATACTTCAAAATGTACACGGTCCAAGATGAAAAAAAAATATTCAAATTTTCTTACACTCGATTTCTAAAAAATACATTTAATTTTATTACAATATATTTACCCTTTTTCCTTTTTGAAAAATACCATGGAAGCTCCTTTAAAATTAATTATCTGTCTTCAAATCCTTGGTATACTACCTGCCCCCCTCCTCCCCTTAGTATTGTATATAACCCAACCATATACATCATTTATAACAAATTTTCTTTTAAATTTTCCGATGGTTTGGACACGCTGTGAAAAGTAAAATTGTATTCATAAAATCCGGGAAACATATCCAGGGAAAATCATCCTTGCTAGAAAGACAACATTTGAAACTTTGCGCGCGAAAACAGCCAGTATGTCAGAAATCAAATATATTTGGAGTAAAATATTCCCACAAAGATGCATTCGACATAGTTTTGACACAGAGAGTTCTACGTAAACCGACCTAGACATTCCAGAAAGAAACCAAGATGTTTCATTGAGATGCAAAAATGCAACTCCAAACCATTCCTAGTAACATTCTTATTTGTCTCCATAAAATTGATTAAACTAGTAGGTATGAAAACCTTTTCTCCCAGTACGGAGGAGGGCCGATACTTACTTTAATAGTTTGAAAAGAAGCTTCTTGGAGAAAATATATAAACACGTTTTTACACAGATTTCCTGTCCTGAAAGTTTATTTGGGTTGAAAGATCTGAGTAGTGTAAGAAAGATAAGAGGTATGTCTGGAGCCACGACTCTGCAATTCTTATTTCTTCTCTCCACCCGGAGTATCTAGAATCTAGAAGTATCTTCTCTACTTTCTACCCGGATTATCTAGAAACTAGAACTATCTTCTCTACTTTCTACCCGGAGTATCTAGAAACTAGAAGTATCTTCTCTACTTTCTACCCGGATTATCTAGAATCTAGAACTATCTTCTCTACTTTCTACCCGAAGTATCTAGAATCTAGAGCTCTCTTCGTTACTCCCCACCCGGAGTATCTAGATACTAGAACTATCATCTCTACTCTTCACCCGGAGTATCTAGAATCTAGAACTCTCTTCTCTCCACCCGGAGTATCTAGAAACTAGAACTCTCTTCTTTACTCTTCACCCGGAGTATCTAGAATCTAGAGCTCTCCTCTTTTCTCTCTACCCGGAGTATCAAGAATCGTGAACTCTCTTCTCTACACTCTACCCACATATTCTAGAATCTAGAACTCTCTTCTCTCCACCCAGAGAATCTAGAATCTAGAATTATCTTCCCTGATCTCTACCCAGAGTATCTAGAGTCTAGAACTTTCTTCTCTACTCTCCAGAGAATTAATATCTAGAGCTCTTTTCTCTACACTCTACACAGAGAACCTAGAATCTAGAACTATCTTCTCTACCCTTTACCCAGAGAATCTAGAACCTAGAATGTTTTTGATTCTCCACTCGAGGATCTAGATCTCACTTTTTCCGACCTTCCAGAGAGGAACATGTCCAGAACTTCTCGGTTCAACAATTGTAAAACTTCTCTGTTTTACTTTAGATCTTGAGAAATGAAAAGTCTAATTTTTATATTTGCCCCTGAAGATTGAGTTTAGAACTTCTCTGTTATGCATGAAACCGGAAAAAGAAATGAATCGAGAAATATAAAATGTATTGTCTTTTGTAAATTGCACACAGAGAATAATGTGTTTAGAACTTTCAAGTTCTAGTGAGCTACCGGAGAACGAAATGTTTAAAGCTTTTCCTTTGCAAGTGGAGAAGGAACTTTTCAGTTCTACTATGGAACCAGAGAAGGATTAACACACTTTTCTCATATGAAGCCAGAGGAGAAATTATCTAGAGCTTCTCAGTTCTAGTGTGCAACCAGAAAAGTAAGAATCTAGGAAAACCACGGGTTCTGTGACAGGATTATAACCTGTACTTAATTTCAACAGGTTCCAGTTACAAATCATGAAAACATTTTACAAAAATCTTAAAATCATTTTTCCATGCACACTAAACATGGTTTCGGGTTTAAAAAGAATGGCCCCGTCAATTACTACAACAGGCACAGGATAATATTCTTTATTTTGTATTCACCCTGTGCAGGTTTTTATTGCCACTGTTTTTGATGTTTTTGTTTCTTGCGGAGAAACTGTATTCAATCAATTATAATCAAATCAAGTCAGAAACTGAGCCAAAGATTGAACCTATAGAATCAGAACCAACCCAACTATATAGAGAGCAATTCAAGATTAATTAGTATTTCAGGGAGTAAAAACTCTAAAGGGATTGTGTACAAATTTTATGTGAAAAGTTGTATTTAGTCCCTTCAGACCCCATAGCTTCCTCCTTAAAGGGACTGCAGTAAATGTAATTTCGAGTGACTCTCCATTCAAAGATGTCATTGTCCGATTCAAACAGTATCCTTAAAGGGACTGTAAAGGAAAAATGAAAAGGGGTATAGGCTGAAAGCTAATCACTCTCGCGGCCCATGAAAGTTATATCTGATGTTCCTGTCTCGAGAAATTGATTTAAAACTGTGTCAAAGGAATTGAGTCTTTGCAACAAATCCCAATTTTCTAATAAATATATATCTACAACCAAATTATGTAAACCTTTGACATTTCAAACTTTGATTGTTTGATATAACAGAAGTCATAGTTTGAAATATCTAAGGTCTACAACATTGGGTTGTTAAGATATAGGGATTTAAAAATAAGAGTCTGTGACAACAACTCAATTCCTTTATACGAAAATTCATATATATACAATTTTGTATAGAAATAGTAGATGTAAACCGATTATATTTAGCAAATACGCAACCAATCTGAAAACGAAGATATCCCAGAGAAACCTAATTGTAACTTAGGTTTTCTTTAATTATTATTTTATAATTTTTATTTTTAATAGATATAATTTATAGTATTATTTATGGGTCGCAATCAAGAGGTAAAGTGATTAGCTTTAAGCCTATACACCCTTTCATTTTCCTTTACAGTCCTTTAAAAGCTTTGTCAGATCAGGCATAGATCAGATATCAATTGAAACTTGAAATTACGCTTAAAGTCCCCCCTGATGAGGAAGCTACAGGGGCTGATATTGTATTAAAGTTTTGATAAACCATAAATCTGTAAATTGGTTGCTGGTTAAGTCAGATCAAAGTTGTGGTTTAGTTCTAAATTAATAAATCCACAGGAGTCAAACCCCTCTTTTCATTCATTCCGTTACATTTATTCATTTTATTTATTCATTATTTGCATAAATTATTTTTTTTCACTTGAAGATTAATCTATAACTCTATATCTACTGTGGTATGGGAAGTTTTATGATGTTCAAAGCATAAATTGCAGTGAAGAAATCATTTTGATATTAAAAAGTAAGTAATAGAGTCCTTGCCACAAATTCTGATTTTCTAATCCCTATATTTTTTTACCCTATGTCGTAAACCTTTGATATTTCAAACTTATATTATTTTACCTGACAGAAGTCATAGTTTAAAATTTCAAATGTCTACAACATTGGACTGCAAAGATAGGAATTGGAAAATCAGAGTTTGTAACAAAGACTCAATTCCGTTCAAATAATCTCCATGCAAAAAGGGAAATGTCCAACTCACAACGAAACTCAACTGACGAATTACATGCGTTCATCGAACTCCAGAATAATTGTCCAATGCGGTTTTCAAGAATTAGAAAGCAAATAATAATATTTCTCAAATATAAAACCAATCAGTCAAAGTTGTAAAGGGTACTATTGGGAATCTGACACTCTACAAATGATTACGCCTACAGTCCCTTTAAAGAATAAATGATTACGCCTACAGTCCATTTAAAGAATAAATGATTACGCCTACAGTTCCTTTAAAGAATAAATGATTACGCCTACATTCCATTTAAAGAATAAATGATTACGCCTACAGTCCCTTTAAAGAATAAATGATTACGCCTACAGTCCCTTTAAAGAATAAATGATTACGCCTACAGTTCCTTTAAAGAATAAACGATTACGCCTACAGTCCATTTTAAGAATAAATGATTACGCCTACAGTCCCTTTTAAGAATAAATGATTAGGCCTACAGTCCCTTTAAAGAATAAATGATTACGCCTACATTACCTTTAAAGAATAAATGATTACGCCTATAGTCCCTTTAAAGAATAAATGCTTACGCCTGCAGTTCCTTTAAAGAATAAATGATTACGCCTACAATCTCTTTAAGGAATAAATGATTACGCCTACAGTCCATTTTAAGAATAAATGATTACGCCTACAGTCTCTTTACAGAATAAATGATTACGCCTACAGTCCCTTTAAAAATTAAATGATTACGCCTACAGTCCATTTAAAGAATAAATGATTACGCTTACAGTCCCTTTAAAGAATAAATGATTACGCCTACAATCTCTTTAAGGAATAAATGATTACGCCTACAGTCAATTTTAAGAGTAAATGATTACGCCTACAGTCCCTTTACAGAATAAATGATTACGCCTACAGTCCCTTTAAAAATTAAATGATTACGACTACAGTCCATTTTAAGAATAAATGATTACGCTTACAGTCCCTTTAAAGAATAAATGATTGTTTTTATAATTAACCCTATATCACTTGTTAAGATTTATTACAAATATATCATTGCACTATTTACTCTCCGTCCTTCTCCAGTATAATTTAAACCCTCCTGGACAAATAGTAGATTAAGATGAATTATTATATCCACTGCACTGACTTGAAAAATCAAAATCAGAAAAAAGATAAAAAAAACATCATTGTTTTATTTTGAAACTTTTTTGTACTTTGGTGGCAATCAATTATATCAATATAATGGAGACAAATTTTGTTATCTAAGTTTTGATTGTTATAAAGCTTTTTTACGGATTACAAGTATACAAGCAATTAAAGAAAAGCTTATCTAATTAACAGCTTATCTTTGTTTCCGTTTTTTTGTGTATCCATGCAGTTTAAAAGCTTGAAATAAATCAATAATAAAATCCAAATTCGTTTTCATTATATTGATATAATCGCTTACAGTGATCCAAACGTTGCACGCGAACATCGATAAGAGTTTTGCCAATTATTTTTATAAACTACGCTAAAAATAAGTGATTTATACCTCAAAAGCTACATGTCTCGGACTACAAAAATGTATATGGAAGTTAGTAAGGTAAAGGGAAGGCAAGGCATTGTGACCCTTCAATGTATACCGGTCTTAAAATTGTATTTGCATAGCAGACTGGATCTATTTACGATTTTTTCTTTTTCAACAACTACAATAACATTTTTGAACTTGAAAAATCATCCTAAATTGTCACAGATGGACCCATTATAAGCTTGGCCTTAACCTTGTTAACCCCGACTCTAGGTATCTATAATCAAGCGTAGGAACAAATAATCTCCAGGTCTAGGATTGACCAAATCATGCTCCTATACTCCGGGTATATATAGAATCTTGAGGGTTATCATTATTGGTTTACACAACCTTGTATCAATGTATCCGTCCCTGTATCTTCAACCATCTGTTCACAGGATACAACAATTTCGTCCTAGATATGTTTTTAATGCTTCCAGTCTCATTGAAGTTCTGTTTAGCTCTACAAGTAATATTCTGTTCTATGTAGCTCTACAAGTATTATTCTAGTTCTATGTAGCTCTACAAATATTATTCTAGTTCTATGTAGCTCTACAAGTACTATTCTGTTCTATGTAGCTCTACAAGTATTATTCTAGTTCTATTTAGCTCTACAAGTACTATTCTGTTCTATGTAGCTCTACAAGTAGTATTCTAGTTCTATGTAGCTCTACAAGTACTATTCTGTTCTATGTAGTTCTACAAGTATTATTCTAGTTCTATGTACCTCTACAAGTATTATTCTAGTTCTATGTAGCTCTACAAGTACTATTCATAGTTCTATGTAGCTCTACAAGTATTATTCTAGTTCTATGTAGCTCTACAAGTATTATTCTAGTTCTATGTAGCTCTTTCCTGTTCTATAATTCCCATTTATTTCATTTTTAACCAATCCCATGTCATTTAATTTTAGGCCAAAAAAGTCCTATTTTAATTAAGCCAAAATGGTTTTACATATATAATTACTAACTTATTCATATCTATGTCCTAAAATTGGGCCTAAGTCAACTTATATTAAGATCCTATTAGTCGTAACTCATCTTATACTAACGGTCCTATTAGTCCTAACTCATGTTATACTACCGTCCTATTAGTCCGACTTATCTTATACTAACGTCCTATTAGTCCTAACTCATGTTATACTAACGTCCTATTAGTCCGAACTCATCTTATACTAACGTCATATTAGTCCTAACTCATGTTATACTAACGTCCTATTAGTCCTAGCTCATCTTATACTAACGTCCTATTAGTCCTAACTCATGTTATACTAACGTCCTATTAGTCCTAACTCATCTTATACTAACGTCCTATTAGTCCTAACTCATGTTATGCTAACGTCCTATTAGTCCTAACTCATCTTATACTAACGTCCTTTTAGTCCCAACAAATAAGAATTTCTTTATCCAGCATTTTGTTTCGCATAATGGCCATTACCCATTCAACAACCATTTACAGTATTGGAACTTGGGAAAATGGAGGTGCATTCATTTTTAGAAACTCTAACCTAACATTATATTTTATATTGAATTCCTCTGGGAAAGTGAGGTGAAAAACTTGATCAGAAACCCCGCAAACTTTATAAAATCTTTTTTAAAGCACAAATATCTACTTTCAAACCATTCAAGAGATACGTTTTTTAAGTTTTGGTTCAGCCGTGCGTTTTTGAACTAGTAAATTCCTGCTATCTCTCTATCTATCTATCTATCTATCTAATTACCAAATAGTTCCCACATGTTAATTATTGTAATTAAACCTCGAACATATCAACAAAATATCATTAAATTAACTAACTTATTAGCTTGATGATTAACTAATTTATTAACTTGTATTTAGGTAAAAATGCAGATTTATCTTGATATTAAAATGCTTTTTCATATATTCACCCTAAAGGCAGGAACGCGCCATGGGAGTTGTCATAGTTAGCCCTCCGACGGGACTATGGCGAGAAAATTGACCCCTGTCGTATGTTAGTCTGGTTAGGGCGACGTACTGTACCATAGGATCGGGGTAGTACACGCTGTTTTCTGGCAGGCCGGTACAAACTGGGCAGGTCCTGTTCGAATTCAAATTTACTACGGCCCAGAGTGGCCGTTTGATACTTATATTACCCAATGGAGAACCGTGGGTAAAGCAGCTCATAAGAGCTAAGAATCTTTTTTCTTCCTAATTCTATGTCGTGAATATTATTTAGTTTAAATGTTACTTTAATTAATATGAAATAAACTTGTTAAAAAGAAGATCAAGTCTATTTAGAAGAATTTAAAGTATTCTCTAGAAATGTGAAATTATCTATGCATTCTAGAAAAATTTCAAGTATTCTCTAAATATATGAAATCATTATAAAATCTAGAATAATTTCTATTATTCTCTAAATATATGAAATTATCCATGAATTCTAGAAGAATATTTAGTATTTTCTAGATATATAAAATCATCTATGAATTCTAGAATAATTTCAAGTATTCTCTAGATATGTGAAATCATCTATGAATTCTAAAAGAATTTCTAGTATTTTCTAGATATCATTTATGAATTCTAAAAGAATTTCAAGTATTTTCTAGATATATAAAATCATCTCTGAAATCTAGAGGAATTTCTAGTATTTTCTAGATATATGAAATCATCTCTGAAATCTAGAAGAATTTCTAGTATTTTCTGGATATATAAAATCATCTATGAAATCTAGAGGAATTTCTATGAGGATTTTAGAAAATATTAACAAAATGCAATTCCATATATATATCCTCTCCTCCTATCCTCTTATCCTATTCACGTGGGAACATTAAATTACATCGGATTGAATGCATTATAAAAATATAGAATATAAACAGATAAATTCGAATTGCAGGCAAATAAATAAAGGTACATCTGTTAAATTGATAAATGTAAATGTTAAAACATATTGATAAAATAAACTATAAAGAAGAGATTCATGAATATGGTTTCAAAATAAACTTTTTTAACAATTTCAGTAGAAATCAAAACTAAACTTTTAAATATTGAATCAAGGACTTTTCAAGGAAAAAAGAGAAATTCCAGTTCTAGTTTCAATTGACAAAAGCGTTAACTTAGAATTGGACACAAATGTCATGACCAGTGTATTTTAAACTGTGAAATTACATAAACGGTGGCAATATCTTAAAGGGACTGTGTTCAGTTTTGTAAAAAGGAATTAAGTTTTTGCCGCATACTCTGATTTTCTAATCCCCTAGAAACTCTTAGGCCTTTAATATTTCAAGTTTGAAATATAATTTTAGTTTTTGGCAGTGACAATTCCTTGACCACAAATCTGATTTTTTTACAAAGAAGATCTTGCGCCAAAAAATCCAGACATTTTACAATTTTGCTTCGAAACCAACGTTATTATATTTAAAATGAATTTCTAAAAAATTTAAAAAAAAACATTTAAAAAAAACATGTTGTCCACTGTACAGACACAATCACTACCAATACAGTTTTTCACAGAAAATTGTCAAATATGTGTCTTTTGTACTTCAATAGGAATCAACTAGGATCGTTGCAAGCAAATTTGGAAAATAAAACTCGTTTTAACAGGAATATCAGACACCAGAAGTTTGAATTTTAACACTCCCTTTCATATGCCAGAAATGTCGCCGAAATGGTTGTGAGGCCGGGGGGGGGGGTATAAGAGTAGAATTACATGAATAATAGCGCTGTTTAAGTGTATCTATCCTCTGGTTAAATATTGACGTTATTAGACTATTCTTAATGTCAAGGCAAAGTATGATGCATTTTAATTCTGAGAATTAGAGAGAACAACATTTTTATAATCATGGGTTTTAAATTTTTGAATATTTTACTAAAAAGTAAGAAATAATTCTTTCGGTTCTTTTATTTGCCATCTTAGCAAATTTAACTATTTTATAAAGGCAAAAGTTTATATATAGATTCCAAGTTCAACTTTAAATTACAGGTTCTGGTTCATGTTTCAGGTCAGAATTAAGGTTTAGATTCATCTTCAGGTTTAGATTTAGGTTCAGGGTCAGAATTAAGGTTTAGATTCATGTTCAGGCTTAGGTTGGGTGTGGGGGATGGGAGATGGTGGGGGGTAGGATTCAGTTTTTATTAAGAATCAAGTTTAGGTTTAGGCTCAGGGTTTAGGTTTCGATTTTATGATTTAAATTCGAATTAAAGTTTAGTTTTGAGGTTGATATTTGAGTTTTAGGTTTATATATTAAGATTTGGTTTGAGGTTTAGGTTTAGATCTGAAGTTTATATTTGAGGTTTAGATCTGAAGTTTAGGTTTCAGATTCATATTTGAGCTCTAGGTTTGAGGTTCATATTTGAGGTTTAAGTTTGAGGTTTATATGTGAGGTTTAGGTTTGAGGTTTATATATGTGAGGTTTAGGTTTAAGGTTTATATGTGAGGTTTAGGTTTGAGGTTTATATGCGAGGTTTAGGTTTGAGGTTTAGATTTAAAGTTTAGGTTTGAGGTTTATATGCGAGGTTTAGGTTAGAGGTTTAGATTTGAAGTCTAGGTTTGAGGTTTATATGCGAGGTTTAGGTTAGAGGTTTAGATTTAAAGTCTAGGTTTGAGGTTTATATGCGAGGTTTAGGTTTGAGGTTTAGATTTGAAGTCTAGGTTTGAGGTTAATATTTGACGTGATACCCAACACAACACATTATATAAAGAAATATTAGAGTAATTACTTCGTTAACGACATAATTAGTTCGTAGTTGGATTCTCTCAACACTAATTTGCCTTTTTTAAAAGAAGGAAAATCAAGATTTTTGTTTGGGATATTTTCTTAACTTTTTAAAAGAAAAATAATAATTTAGTCGTCGGACGTTTTCCATTTATTTTTGATTTTTATACCAAGACTTGATGTATTGAGTATTGTTATTAGGATGCTATGAAAACTGGCCTAGAAGAAAATGACCTAAAAGATAACCCAACTAGTTATTGAGTAGTTTTTAAGAAAATATCGTGTATTTTAACCTTCTCACGCGTTTTTATGGATTCAAACTGACTCAACATTATATATCTCCATGTTACCACAATCCAGCTCCACCTACCCAGTATAACCTAACCTAACTCGTTTTAAGATATTATTCAATTTTAGCTAGGAAACCACTAAGATCAGTTTCCTGTAGGCCGTGTGAGTGGGTTAAGCGGGTACATTAATTACACATTTCTAATGATAAATTTGAACCCTGCCGTCTAAAAATGGTATATTTCTTTTTATACAAATTCCAGAAAAGAAGTCTGGGATTTTAAAATAGAAAATTCCAAGGAATATACAACAAAAGAACAAATATTGGAAAGCAGTAAGATATGATTGTCAACATTTACATTTTCCTAAAACTGTTTATCTATTGATAGCTCGTAATCTAAAAATATCACCTAGTGGTAATATCCTCTGTTATGTTGTCATTTGTTTTACAATTATTTGTCCTACAATCATTTGTCCTACACATCATTTGTCCTACACATTATTTGTCCAACACATAATTTGTGCTATTCATCATTTTCCGACATATAATTTGTAATACTCATCATTTGTCCTACAGAGAGGAGAAAACATCATTTGTTCTACACTGCATTTTTCCTGCACTTCATTTTTCCTACACTTCATTTTTTATCACTTCATTTTTCCTACACTTCATTTTTCCTACACTTCATTTTTCCTACAATTCAATTGTATTATACACATCAATTGTCCTACAGAGAGAGAGAAACATTATTTGTCCTTCAATTTTATTGAACTCTACATTATT
Organism: Eurytemora carolleeae; assembly: GCF_000591075.1. Lineage (NCBI taxonomy): Eukaryota > Metazoa > Arthropoda > Copepoda > Calanoida > Temoridae > Eurytemora > Eurytemora carolleeae. The sequence continues at coordinate 362,588 of NW_019396389.1, forward strand.
TTCCTGGTTACCCCTAATATTCCCCTCTGATATATGTATTATATGGAGCCCTGTAAAACTGGGATCTTCTGCAAACTATGAAACCAAATATTATGTTTTACTCATGGTTTTTTAATTCGAGGTTTATACAGGGTGACTTTAGAAATAACCATTCATTGTTTTGAATCTTTGAAGTATTCATTCATAAATTCGAGATTTCTAGACAGGTGTGGGAACGAGAAAAAATTAAATTGTTTTCTAAAATGATGTATTTTTTTCGGTGGACACCCTGTGAATTTACACGGTTTACATAATACAGAATTAGTAAACCATATGGTTCAAACTTTACATTACAAACAATTACGCGAAACTAATATAGTGCAGGACACACATAAACTAAACATTTTTTTTCCTATTTCGTTGGGTAGAGAAGGGAAACGAAAAGAAAGGAGGAAAAGGAACAAAGGTGTAAATGGAAAAAAGGAAATAAAAAGAGGAGGAAATGGGAAGAAAAAGGTGAGAAAATTATGAAGGAAAAAGTATTAAGGAGGGAGAGGGAAAGAAGAAAGAAGGAGAAAGGATAAGGAAAGGAAAGTGGAATCAGATAGAAAGGAAAAGACGGAGTAAAAGAAAGAGAAAATGTAACTTCATGTGCAGATGAAAGAGATAAAAAGGATGGGAGAAGAAGAAATAGAAAGAAAATTAGACGGCGGGCGAAAGATAACAAAGAAAATTAATTTTCTTTTTTAGGTCCTTATTTGTAATTCTAACCTTCTTTAGTATGACTATAATGTATCACATATTATCTTTATATATTTCATGTATATTATACAGGAAGTAGAAGTTTTCCCATGTACATTATATAACATATACCCCACCTATTAATCCATGCAATATCTATCTATCTGTTGTACACAAAACATTTAAATATTTTAAATAATGCAATTTTATCCCCTGAAAAATAATAAGGAAGAAGCCCTGAAGTCTGAAGCCATTAAGCAATAAAGGAGAGTAGAATGTAAATTTAAATCAAACAGGAATTTTTTCCNTTTAAAATCAACATTAAGAAAAAATTATTTTTCTGTAAAAAAATTTAACTTCCGCTTAAAACTTTTATTTTCTAGTTTCTGTATTTCGCAACCTGAACATTTTATTCTTTGATACTTTAAAGTTGTGTAGATTTGTTGATCTAACAGAACTCGTATGTTTGAAATATGTAAAGTCTTTGACATCAGGTTGCAAAGATATAAGGTTAAGTAAAATAGAGAATGTAAAGGATAATGTTGATATGGGTATCATAAAAATGTCCATTTGTTTTTGCTTTGATATATTCCAAATTGTTTGATCGATAGCCCGACACAACTTATCTCAAAGGAATTGAGTCTCTGCCAAAAACTCAGATTTTATAATCCTATTCTTTCCAACTAAATGTCGTAGACCTTAGATATATTTTAAAATTCTGTTCACTCAATTATCCAAGTTTAAAATATCAGCTGTTGTCAAGACACATAGGGACAAGGTTGACAAACACTCAATTCCTTTAGATTGAATTTTTGTCTCTAATTTGTTTAACTTAACGAATCTAACAGTTCTGAATTTAGTGTAATTCAATTTAAATTAACACATGAGATAATATTAATTTTAAGTCTAAACCTGTAAGGTATTGTAAACCTAAATAAAACCATTTGTACCTAATTACCCTTAATCATTAAAACAGATGTATGAATTCGACCTGTATTGTACTCTGTAAAGGGTGATAAAAAAGGTTTACTCAAGTAACGATATAAAGCATAGCTTATCCGGCTATTTTAACAAAACCCCTGAATTGCTGAACTTTTGACGAAAACCTTTAAATATGCCTAAATATGTATGTTTTACTTAAATATAATACAACACACTGTACACTGTACACTGTACACTGTACAGGCATGCAGAAAATATATACCCACAAGGGATAAAACTTTTATGAGGATCTATTAACTATTTAACTCCGAGGATCTTATGTTAAAATGTAGTCTTTAAAGTCTTTTATGGTAAACTGAATAATTTTTCATTAAAAGCCTGCAAAACGATTAAATCTATCAATCAATCAAATCCGTACAGTCGTTTCAAGTATCATCCTGTATGGGTAACCCTGCAGTATAGAATGGGGTTTATACATATAAAATAGGAACCTTTGATTTGAATCAAATGTATCATAAATCATATGTACATTTATGAAACAAAGACGATCTCTCTAATCCTAACTGTTTCTTCGCCAATTTTCTCAGTGAGTTTTTGCTCAGCAGGTGTTATATAAAATTTTACTTGCAATTCTATCGATTTATCATTAATCATTTTATACTTAACAATTGAATTCTTGAGTTTCAAAATTGTGCAAAAAATGTATTTTGTCTCTGTAAAGTAACAATATGTGTTTTCACTCTAGATAATTCTTTCCAAAATTAATTTTGAAAATTTAATAATATAATTTTAGTTATTCCTATTATTCTGTTATTTTTTCTAGCATTATAAAAGCAATTTATAAAAGCTTTGTCAGAGCTGGAAATTGTTGTTTGGAGTATCCTTAATCATGATATTGTAAAGAGCAATGCTTGATCCCCTTCATTCTAGTTATCCCTTCAGGGTATGAACGCCTAGTAGTACAAAGTACTACTCAGTTGTACAGTACTGTCCTGTACTGTACTGTACTGTACTGTACTGTACTGTACTTAATACACTAAATATATCTATTGGCATTAATTTATCGTTGAGACATATCAAATGATTGAAGAGTATTGGAGAATCAGAAATATATTAGAATTATCTTATGTATTTACTTTTTTCACGAAGGTTTAAAGCTTTTTAGTATTTTAGGGTTTTCAAATTTTTAGATTTATCAAATGTTTTGGTTTTTTTTCTAGCGGTTGTTGTTGTTTTTGCGCAAAAAATGATGGTTTAAGAATCAAATCAGGAGAAATGAAAATTGTAAAAAAAAATTTGAAAAAAAGGCATTTTTACATTTTTTCAGAGAATGTATGATTTGATTTTAAACTAAAACCAAAAAATCTAGATAGAATTGTATTTATATATTTACCATGTTTGGTGAAAAGGTATCTCTTGATGTACTTTATTTATCACTAAATATATTCGTGTATCATGGCATAGGTTGGTTCTAACCAACCTCTCTCCCTGAACCACTGAACTAAACTGAACCCAGAATTAAACATATGTTTAGATTAAACACTCCACTGTATAAGTTCTCTGATAATGACAGGAAATAAATGTTGCCACCCCCCTTCCCCGTCTTGGACGCCCCCCCCCCTCTACCAGCCGTCATATAAACCCCTCGATGCATTATATAATGTTCTAAAGAGCAGAATCATTTCAAATTAAAACGATTCATGCAAAATAGAATAATCATTTTTTGCATCAAAGTCATTCAAACTATGATTTTAGAATATAATATCATAACTTATATGATAATTATGTTGTATGTTGACGCATTTAAGATTCTTTGCTCTTATTTGAAATCAGGAATTCCATTTTTTTTGTGGCACTTTTTTTGGATACCACATTTTCTTGGTTCGAATACACTGGAAGGTTTTAGAAATAAATAATTCATACATTGTCTGACAAAACTTGAAACCTGTCAAAAATTAAAATATTGATCTGTCAAATTTTTTTACATTTCTTTAGATTTTATACTCTCGTCAGGGCTGGATTGTCTGAAAAGATATTTTGATTTAAAAATTTTTAATTGGCGATTAAAAAAATGAAATCCAAATCTGAATTTGGAAACATGGTGCGGGCCAATAAAATTTAAAATATCCATAATATTTTCAGACAAAAACATGTAATCACCCATTTTAAATTTATAATAGGTTGAAGCAAAATAAGGTTTTGTTAAGTAATTTTTTCTTCAAGCTTTAATCTACCAAAAATTTTTTTGCAGGTTTAAAAACGCAGAAAATGGCAATTTTAAACGTAAACTATATGGTTGGACTTTAATATGCGAGAACGATATCTTTTATGAAAAATTGAAAATGTATTATTTTTTTACATAAAAAGAAATGATATACTGAATTTTTTTGCTCAAAATATGGATTAATTTTTCTTCCAAGTTGTAAGAAAAATATTTCATTAAAAAAAGGAAATGGCCACTGGCAACCCCACACAAAAAATCTTCTTTATTCTTATAATATATGTTTTTATCTGGGTTTAATCGTGCAGGAGTTTTATTGGATAAAAAATCATCCTGATTGGTCTTGATTGATGCAGCTAGTACTGTAGTACAGGAGTGGAGAATTACAGGATAGTAATCAGAGTAGCACTTGGAGAAATTGGATAAAATGTTTAAATAAATATTGTTTTATAATTTCTAGTCCAGTCTAGTCTACTCTAGTCTGGTATAGTCTAGTCTAGTCTACTCTAGTCTAGTCTAGTTTAGTCTAGTCTACTCTAGTCTGGTATAGTCTAGTCTAGTCTACTCTAGTCTAGTCTAGTTTAGTCTAGTCTACTATAGTCTAGTCTACTATAGTCTAGTCTTGTGTAGTCAAGTCTAGTCTAGTCTAGTCTAGTCTTGTCTAGTCTAGTGTAGTCTAGTCTAGTCTAGTCTAGTCTAGTCTAGTCTAGTCTAGTCTAGTCTAGTCTAGTCTAGTCTAGTCTAGTCTAGTGTCTACTATAGTCTAGTCTTGTGGAGTCTAGTATAGTCTAGTCTAGTCTACTCTAGTCTAGTCTATAGTTTAGTCTAGTCTAGTCTACTCTAGTCTAGTCTAGCCTAGTCTAGTCTAGTCTAGTCTAGTCTAGTCTAGTCTAGTCTAGTCTAGTCTTGTCTAGTAAATATTTATTAATATTTATATACTCTATATATACTATATATTCTCAGTGGTAAGCCATATAGAAAGTGAAAATCGGTTAAGAAATGAGGCTCTGATACCAACCGATTTTTTAGACAATCCACTCCACTCAAAAAATCACATGATCCAAGCCGGTTCACCATTTACTTTTTATTATCATTTTTACTTTTTATTTTGACATAAAAATGAAAATGATTTGTGTAACATTTTTATAGGATTTTTAAATAAATGTTTCCTTCGGATTATTGTTTGTTTGGAATAGAAACCAGTTCTGGAACGGGTTTAACTGCAGGAGATCAGATTATATGGAAAAGTTAGACGTTTCCAAAGATAATTTGTATCAAATATTAGAAATTGAATAACAAACTATTCATATTTGTGTATCTTTGGTATATTTAGATTAGCAATTGTATAGGAGGTAATCTTTATATTTAATATTTTTTAAGCTCAATGCGACATTACTGGCATGATATTTGACCTCGTTTATCCTCTAGTTACTTGATTTGCCGTACAAGTTTTACATAGCAAATTTATTTGGCTAAAAATTTATTTAGTTTATTTCTTTGACAAATAAAAATTTAAACTTGAATATGAAAATATTTATATTTATATAAAAATGTATAGCGTACCCCAACTGCTTGTACTGACGTACGAACTCTAGTAACATATGAAATTGTACCGTACCTACTACTTGCATTGTCACGACTTCTAGTAACAGATGAAATTGTACCGTACCTACTACTTGTATTGTCACGACTTCTAGTAACAGATGAAATTGTACCGTACCTACTACTTGTATTGTCACGACTTCTAGTAACAGATGAAATTGTACCGTACCTACTACTTGTATTGTCACGACTTCTGGTAACAGGTGAAATTGTACCGTACCTACTACTTGTACTGTCACGACCTCTAGTAATAGATGAAATTGTACCGTACCTACTACTTGAACTGTCACGGTCTCTAGTAACAGATGAAATTGTACCGTACCGACTACATGTTTGTCCGATCATAACTCAGGAACCTCTGGACCGATTTGCCACACATTTTTATTGGGGCACTCGAGAGAACCACGGAAATGTCCTTAGCTTGATTTTAAGACTAAGTTGAGTGGGTGGACTTTTAGATGGAAAAATAGATAAAATCGTAATTTAAGATCATACGCGAATAACGGCAGGAGTAACTATGAATAACCTGGGCAACGCAGGGTGTCCAAGCTAGTTATTTATAAAATAGAAAACATTTATCAATTTATCTTGCTTCTGTTTCCTTCAGATCAGAACTTAGTTTAGGACTCAATGAAAAATTTAACACAAGCAATCAACATCGGACCAACTTTATATCTGAACCTTTTATAAAGTGCAGATTAAACCTCCGACCTGAACCTGAAACTTAAAGGGAGTGTTTGCGAAAAATGAAGGGGGGTATAGGCTGATATCGAATTAAATTTGATTTTGATCGCTGCTAATTTTACTTTTAGTTGTTCAACATATAAGGGGAAAAAGGAGAGGAATCCCTGCAATATTGAGAGAAGAGACATACAAATGCATCAAATTGATCTCGACATTTATAGGTTGTAATATCTGAATGATTAATTTTAGATATACTTGAGAATTATTTACGATCTGAGTGGAATGATGGAACTCTGTGAACTTGTATGGGTTCTTACGTTCTTCGGTATGAGTCGTGTTTAACCCTTATTTTCTAATATATGCAACAGATAAAGGAATTATTAGTAGCGATCGTTGTCGATTTCATTTCGATATCAGCCGATACCCCTATAATTTTTCGTAAACACTTCCTTTAAATAGATTGTTTAACTATTTAAGATTATACTGAGTTTAATCGAATAAGAATTACCATGGTTGATATTTCACTGTAAACTCCGGTTCATTTGAAATAGCTTAACAACTTCTAGGCAGCCAGGATAAGTATATACATGCAAACTATAAAGATGACTAACCGGGGCAGTACATAAATGAACCATTTCCTTCTAGTGAGATTTACATACATGTTTACTATAAAGATGACTAACCGGGGCAGTACAAAAAATGAACCATTTCCTTCTTGTGAGATTCTCAGTCTTTAAAGATGTCTCTGGCACTAGTCACACTAAAAACTTCGTTTTATTTCAAGTACTGGGCAGACTGTATCAGCAGCTGGAGAAAGCTGTACAGTACACATAGAGACTACACAAGGCAAAACGGACGGTACAAAATTTTATATTTCAAGTAGTGCAAGATTAGCTTAAACCCAGTGACCATACACTGCAACTTTATTTTAAACACCATTATACTAATGAAAAATAAGCAAAGATGGAATTTTTATCCAGGCATAAATATCTATCATTCTGGGCCTCAGGGATATCTTTGAATGGTGAATAAAAATTAGAGATATTAATACTTTTAAATTAACTATCTAATTAGTTAAAAATACTGTAAAAGACGACCCATTATTATGGGATAAGAAAATTATAGCGCGGCTTTCAAGTTCATTTTGCGCAAGCGCCAAATCTTCTTAATCAGATATTTTTGCAGCGATTTTTCCCATAGACTTCATAAAATATACATGTTTTCTTGTTCAATAATCCTAAATATTCAAAACTTCATGTCTTATACAGAACTTAAATTACGAGTAAAAATAATACCCTGACTAGAAGTAGAGATAAACCAATTCTTGAGATTAATTTCCAGTCCTGTTCAAATACTGATACCTTTCGTACTAACTTTCTTTTAGACTTCTTTATCTTGTCTCATTATTTACTTTCTTCTTTTTTTACATTTCTCTCATGTAGTTTTTCTTTTAAATTTTCTGTACTTTTCTAGCTGTACATTTCTTGTGTTTTTTGCTCATATATCTGTTTTATCTTCCCTTTTCTTATCCCTCTCTATATTCTCATCTTTTCTTTTATTTCTTTCCATTCTCTCCTTTCTTTTCTTTCCATTACTTAACTGTAAGAAAAATCCTGTCATTTTGCATGTTTATGCGCAGCTTTCTTGGTTCATCCTTAAATTATGTACTATTTTTTTACTCTGTTCGCTTATGATTGGTTAAAAAAAAATTCCAACCAATAGGAAGAGACTAAGAGAACTGCGCCACTTAATTTTCACTAGAAGAGATTGAGAATCATTTATTTGACCATGGGTACTGCAGTTGACGTACTGTCACGGTATACCTTACATAGTCTGTAATTGTACTACACAGCCGGCTCTGTCTGGTTAAAGGTCGGCCCGGAACTTGAAATGAAAAAGAGTTCACAGTGACGCATGCTAGGGTCAAACATTACTTTGATAGAATCTCAAAGTACTTTATAGAATTTAATAAAACTGTATCTATCATTTTGATATGTATTGAGATAAACAAATCTGCTCTAGAGTAATAAAAACTTTTTCGAAATCAATCTATTTCTCATTTTAGATTTTCATTTTTTATCGTAGTACTTATATCAAGTAGTAGTTTTTAAACTTTGATAATACAATTCTATGTTATCCTTTTGATGCAATATTAATTGCAGTTGTAGTGTCTAGAACCTGGTTTACTCCGGGTAGTATTTAAACCACAACAATTCCAATGAAGATAATCTTTGAACCATGTAGAGGTTCAAGACATGTACTCTCCGGATACATTTTCTTAACCTAACAGAGCTGAAAATTTGTAAAGTGGTCACGCACAACCGGTGCACATTTGAATATCCGAGCTGGGCCAACCTTTTAGGTCCTAGTTTGGACTGTACACCAATTTACATCTAAAGCGGCAGACCTGTGTGAGGTATAAGTTAGATTTAAGAATTCGGGTTAACTGTAACAATTGTGGATTGCTATTAATCGTTTTAACCGATATTTCAATACATTTAATATAAATGATCTCGGGGTTTATAGTTACTTTGATTCCCATAACATTTATTAAAACCTACGGAGCACGTAAAAATTATAATAACCGGTGTTTGAGGCTTAAAGGGCACTATTCCAATAAAGGGTTACATAAAATAAAAATGCATAGAATTCAACTCCTTATAATTGGGTAGCAACTAACAGCCAAAAAAAGTTCTTTAAAAAATGTTTTCGGAAATAAAGTCCTAAATTTTGGCACTATAAAAAGGTTCCGTGGAAAAAAGTCTTTGACATAAAAAAGCTTTAGAAATAAAGTCCTATCATTTTGTGACTTTATTTTTTAGGTTTTTTTTCTGGCTCCGGTATGATTTTATACAAAAAAAATCCCCAGAAAATTGTTCTCTTGTAGAGGAAATTGCATGGGAACAACGGGAACAACCATGGAAAAAAGGGGCTTGATATTAAAAACACCTCAGTCTATATTCAATATGCAGATACATAGAAGAAAAGTCATTTTTATGAAAACGTCTCAGACTTGACCTCCTTTTCCTAAGACTTAGGACTTTCTTACTTGGATTTTTTCTTTAGGTTTATTTTCTTCAGGACTTTAATTCCAGTGATCTTATTCTATGGGACTTTATTGGCAGTCCCAATATTATTTTAGGAAAAAAAGACTAGGGAATCTAAAACTCAGGACTTTATTTCCAGAGACATTTTTTCCTAGGACTTCAGTAAATTGGGACTTTTCACCAAAGTTTTTATTTTCAGGTTTTTTTCCCACAAACTTTTTATCCTGTGACTTTCTTACACATAGATTCTATATTTGGACCAATGAGAGATCAAGAGTATTTTACGTCGACCAATCAAAGATCGATGCATTACAATTTTTCAAAAGTTTCAGTAGAGATTAAGGAGTAGCTTAACTAACTTTAATCAAAAGTTTTCTGTTCTAATTATTTTTCCGTATCCCCATAGTTGTGGTTTACATAAGATATATTTATTAAAACCATTAAATAAGTAATTACACAGTTTATGATGTGTTAAAACCTCTTCATTCTAATCTTAAATAATTAGTCTGGACAATATTTAATATATAATTATGGAACTATTAATTCTAACCAACTATCTAAAATATAACTGAGACTAAAGTTGTCGGTAAAGTGTATAATTAATAGAATCGAAGGGAGAGAGGGCTTTTAATAATACTAACTAGGAAAAAAAATGTTGTCTTTTAAATTTATAAATCCAAAAACATAAGCAAATTATCCCGTTTGAAAACAAGTAATTTCACATTTTTGCTTTTTGACTAGAGACAAATTGATAAAATAACGAAGAAACAAAGATTAAGACAATTCTCAATTTTTTTAATTGAGAATAGAACTTTAATTTTGTATTAAAATTAAAAGTTCGACAAGTAGTATATAATATTCATTTCACTGAATCATGCAATATCCATTGATTCGTGTTATTAAATAATAAATAAATCAAAAAAATCAATATCTATTAAATGCGCTTTAATAGAAGTCTTTGCCACAAACTCAAAAATTTTCTTATCCTTATATCTTTGCAACCTGAAAGCCACCTCAGACTATTTTATTTGACATGAAGTCCACGTACACGTACAACGGTACAAATACAATACGTACAATGAACACATTTTATGTATGTATTTATACATATAATAAATTGATAAGTAACGGGAATTATAACATTAAAAGACAAACTATATTAACTAAACTAAACGATTCTAAACAATAACCTTTATCATTAAGAATTATAATTGTATGAAAATATCAATGACAGAGATAAATGGTCAAATTATATCCAATCTGGTTTAATTTTGATCCAATGGTTCTATGGAACCGGGTTAATATTGATCCAATGGTTCTATAGAACCGGGTTAATATTGATCCAATGGTTATATATAGAGTCGGGCTAATATCGATCCAATGGTTCTATGGATCCGGGATAATATTGATCGCATGGCTTTATGGATCTGAGTTAATATTGATTTTATTTGTTTAACATTACAAATAAAACTATAATTTTTATTTTTAAAACTTGTTAGTTCATCGTCGAAAAATACTAGCAATCCACCATCAGTACTGTTTACATCACAGTACTGTTACATTACATTTAATATAACTGCAGTTATATTAAATGTAATGTAAACAATCAATATGTAACTTTCCTTTCCTTTCCGTTTCCTTTTTTTTCAATTTAGAATTGGGGGGAAATATTCCCACAACCTCTATTTTTGGCGGTTTTTAAATATTTTCTATTAGAACACTTAATTTTGTATGTTTTTGTTATATTTCATAAATAAATAATTACTTACTTACTTACAATAGTTCTATGGAGCCGGCTTATTATTGCTTTTGTTATATTTCATAAATAAATAATTACTTACTTACTTACAATAGTTCTATGGAGCCGGCTTATTATTGCTCCAATGGTTAATATTGATCCAATGGTTCTATGGAGCCGGCTTATTATTGCTCCAATGGTTAATATTGATCCAATGGTTCAATGGTGCCGATTTAATATTGACATATAAAGGCCCAGGGGTGTATGTAAACTGTATTTTACAGGAATTTCTGATTACAACTTGATTTTATTTTCACATGTTAACTGGTAGAGACTGACATGTCAAGGTTGAAAACGAGTAAATATTAAACAAATATTTTACCCACTTTTCAACAGTGTCGCTTCCTGCGTTAATCTGGGCTTTCAGAAACAAGATTAAAGGAAATGAAAGCATAAGTGACCTTCCTTGAAAAATGGCAATGCCCGATTCACAAGAGTACCAATAAAAGTGTTTCCTTATCAAGTATGAATTAGATGTCAATGTTTATAATGTTTATTTAACTGATTATTTTCAATTGGGATTTTTCGACAAAATTGACAAGCTGAATTATGTTGTGGGAAAACATACAGAAATGATCAGAGTTAAAGACGTGTCAAACCTAGAAAAACGACAATATCTCTCACATTATAAAGATAAAGGTTTCACGAGTACCATTGTGAATCTGGCATCTAGTCAGCTTTGCGTGGACGGTCAGGGGAGGTATATATAAAATATATAGAAATGTGTAGTTTTATCAGAGTTCATCAAAAGTGTCCTCAGAGAATATCGAGATTGTGATTATAAGTATGCAACGATTACCTACCTACAGGAGGCTAGGACATTGATTATTATAAATATTACGACTCTGATAATTCTTTTTTCCTGTTAATGTTAGGACCCTGAAACTATTCCAGTCCTGCATATATAATAAGACCCTGATACTTTTTCCTTCCTGTATATAATAGATATTCCTGCAGATACCATGGCCGTCCTGTATATATTAGTACTCTAATACTACTCCCGTCCTGTATATATTAGGACTCTAATACTACTCCTGTCCTGTATATATTGGAACCCTAATACTACTCCCGTCCTGTATATATTAGAACCCTGATACTAATCCCGTCCTGTATATATTTGAACCGTGTTACTTCTCCTGACCTGTATATATTAGAACCAGCTGATACTACTCCCGTTCTGTATATATTTGAACCCTGTTACTACTCCTGTCCGGTATATATTATGATCTTTATACTACTCCCGTCCTGTATATATTTGAACCCTAATACTACTCCCGTCCTGTATATATTAGAACCCTGAAACTACTCCTGTCCTGTATATATTTGATTCCTAATACTACTCCCGTCCTGTATATATTTGATTCCTGATACTACTCCCGTCCTGTATACATTAGAACCCTGATACTACTCCTGTTCTATATATATTAGAACCCTAATACTACTCCCGTCCTGTATATATTAGAACCCTGAAACTACTCCTGTCCTGTATATATTAGAACCCTGATACTACTCCTGTTCTATATATATTAGAACCCTGATACTACTCCTGTCCTGTATATATTAGAACCCTGATACTACTCCCGTCCTGTATATATATTTTAACCATGACACTACTCCCGTCCTAAATATATTAGAACCCTGATACTACTCTTGCGTATATTTGAACCCTAATATTACTCCCGTCCTTTATAAACTAGGAATTTGATCCTATAACCGTCCTGTGTATATATATATATATATAAGGACCCTAAAAACAAGAACAAAAAAGAAAAAAGAGAAAAAGAACGAATAAATGAGAAATAATAACAAGATCAAAAGAATAAAAACGAATAAAAGAGAAATAATAACAAGATGAAAAGAATAAAAACGAATAAAAGAGAAATAATAACAAGATCAAAAGAATAAAAAACGAATAAAAGAGAAATAATAACAAGATCAAAAAAATAAAAAACGAATAAAAGAGAAATAATAACAATATCAAAAGAATATAAAACAAAAAAAAGAGAAATAATAACAAGATCAAAAGAATAAAAAAGCACAAGAACAAAAGAATAAGCAAAACAAAAAGAAAGAGGAAAACAAACGAATAAAGGAAAAATAACGAGCGAATAACGAACCAAAAAAATAAAAAAAGAAGAAATAGAAAGAAGAAAAGACCATGATCAAGTATTCAAAGAACCAGGAAGAACAACAACATGTTTTGTTTACTGTTTTATACATGTGGTGTCTGATCTAGCTGTTTTATTAATCAGATACAACTAAACCCCATGACGGAATATATAAACACTAAGTGATACAGACATTTCACTGATCAGATTTACCCACAAAGGATGAG